>NW_028134105.1:0-56215 GCF_964662115.1 Mustela nivalis | reverse complement strand
CCACAAGGAAACTTGTGCATGGGAGCTATGCCAAAGCTTAGGAGAATACTTCAGGGTCCCGGTGCCACCTCCCCATTCCAAGGCCCTCATGGACACAAACACACATTAGGACCCATCCTCTGGAAAGTGCATTTCAACTCAGCCACCCCGGTTGCTCCCGCAGATCCATTAGATCTAAACTGTCTTGTTGCTAGGAGACAATTGGAAGGCGAGGCGGACTTCCCAGGCATCCATCCTCGAACGGTGCTCTGGAGTCATTCCATATGGGATGTCCTGGAGCTGTCCAACCGTTCTCAATTGTCCCGCAGAAGGAATCCTTGAAGGGGGCATCCCACATCTCCCAACGTGGAAAACCTCCATGGCCTCGAGATTCCGCTCCCTTCATGAAGGGGCCGTCATGCACAGAAACTCCAACCTGAGCCAACGTCGGATCCTCGCCCTGACTTCAGATGCATGAGATATTGGTTCAGATCTGCAGGGGGTACCTGCCGTGCCCTCACCCTGAATCCGAAGTCTAGCTTGTGTTCTCAGACTTCCGTCCTCACTCTCCTGGCCCCGAAGCCTTCATGTTTGGCAATTCCGGACCGACAATGAAGCACTCTGCCTGCCCTCTAGAAAAAATATATTGCCTAATGAGCTGACCAGGCAGCTAAAATGAAGATAAACCTACACGGCACTCGAATGTACCCAAATTATATAGTCTAACCTGGTCACTAATGCACTGTCTGACACACCCTGAGCTAGAACCTCCTGACCAAAACCCAGGCAGATGAATGCACACTGAGCGTATGAGACCCACCATGGCCTTAGGTCGTCATCTCTTCCCAACTGCGATTTTTCAGGCTTCAGAACCTAGACCTTATCTCCAACCACTGCCCAGGGTTGAAAATGATGCAGAAATCAGAACACCTTCCCCATGGCAAGAGACCTTGTGATTGGCATGTTGTCCAAATCCAGTGTAGTTGAAACCAGTGTGGCCCATAAGGCCTCGCCCATGCTCGCAGGCCATATTGGTCAC
The DNA here is from genome assembly GCF_964662115.1 of Mustela nivalis. Taxonomy (NCBI): domain Eukaryota; kingdom Metazoa; phylum Chordata; class Mammalia; order Carnivora; family Mustelidae; genus Mustela; species Mustela nivalis. The sequence goes on along the minus strand of NW_028134105.1, from coordinate 55,197 downwards.
AAACTCACATTGTGACCCTCAGCATGAGCCCAGTCCTCAAGTCAGGCCTCTCAGTGGCTGGATGAAGAGACAGCATATTGGGCCTGCCATGCCCCTAGTCCCCAATTTTTAACCATAGTTTGGGTTGTCCCTTCACTCTTTCCCAAGGCTCTGCTTTGGAATTCCTCTTTTGTTCGGACACCTGAGTTAATAAACAGGAAAGGAAACCTCCCATCCCACAGATTGACGAAAAACAATTGGGACCGGGCCAAATCCACAGAGAGGAAGATTCGTCCATGGCCCATGAGGCCTCCCCACATTCCACGGCCATTGTTGATATAAAATGCAGAGGCAAAACCTGATCAAGTGCCTCAGACTCGCTCTTTCTTCATATCCTGAAGAGTTCTTCTCATGGTTTGTAGATTGGGCCTGCATACCTACGTCCCCAAACCTGAGCTGAGTTTGTGTTTTTGGAATACTGTCCTCAAAGTCCATTGCCACACACCCTCCAGGCTGGGTCCCCTGGAGCCACCCATTAGGACTGTGCCCTCTCAATCCATGGGAATTCTTCCCATCCATTGTCCAAAATCGTACAAATTAGGAGAACTCTCCAAAGTCCCCGAGGCCATCCCAATAGTGTAGGTTTCCGGGGACAAACAAGGGCGGTCTGACACCAGGTGAGCATCTACCTCCACTCATACCATACATGGATGTCCCCAGAGAAGAAGATTGAACCAGAGAGTACGCTAGGCCATAATCAGATCCATTGCTTTGGTTTACAGGCATGTCTCCTCAAAAGCCTGGATTCCAATACAAGCATAAATGGTTTGCTGAGGCACCCATCAGAAAAAATCTCGTCTCCACAAGGAAACTTGTGCATGGGATCTATGTCAAAAGCTTAGGAGAATACTACAGGGTCCCGGTGCCACCGCCCCATTCCAAGGCCCTCATGGACACAAACACACATTAGGCCCCATTCTCAGGAAAGTCTATTTCAACTAAGCCACCCAGGTTGCTCCCGCAGAGTCATCCGATCTCAAATGTATTGTTGCTAGGAGACAATTGTAATGCGAGGCGGGCTTCCCTGGCATCCATCTTCCAACGGTGCTCTGGAGTTAATCCATATGGGATGTCCTGGAGCTGCCCAACATGTCTCAATTGTCCCCAGAAGGAATCCTTGAAGGGGGCATCCCATAACTCCCAACATGGGAAAAACTCCATGGCCTTGAGATTCCGCTCCGTTCATGAAGGGGCAGTCATGCACAGAAACTCCAACCTGAGCCAACGTCTGATCCTCGCCGTGACTTCAGATGTATGAGATATTGGTTCAGATCTGCAGGGGGTACCTGCCGCGCCCTCGGCCTGATGTCCAAGTCAACTTGTGTTCTCAAACTTTTGTCCTCACACTCCTGGCCGAGAAGACCACAAGTTTGGCAATTCCGGACCCACAATGCAGCACTCTGCCTGCACTCTAGAAAAAATATCTTGCCTAATGAGCTGCCCAGGCACCTCAAATGTGGATAAACCTACACGGCACTCGACTGTACCCAAATTATATATTCTAACTTGAGCTGTAATGCACTCTCTGACACAAACTGAGCCTGAACCTCCAGATCAACATCCAGGCAGCTGACCACACACTGAGCACATCAGAGCCGCCATGGCCTTAGGTCATCATCTCTACCCAACTGCGGTTTTCAGGCTTCAGAACCTAGTCCTTATCTCCAATCACTGCCCAGGGTTGAAAATGATGCAGAAATCACACCTTCCCCATGGAAAGAGACCTTGTGATTGGCATGTTGTCCAAAGTCCCGTGTAGTTGAAATTAGTGTGGCCCATGAGGCCCCGCCCATGCTCGCGGGCCACATTGGTCACAAACACACATTGTGACCCTCAGCCTGAGCCGTGTCCTCAAGTAAGGGCACTCAGTGGCTGGATGAAGAGACAGCATATTGGGCGTGCCATGCCCCTAGGCCCCAAATTTTAACCATAGTTTGGTTTGTCCCTTCACTCTTCCCCAGGTCTCTGCTTTGGAATTCCTCTTTTGTTCGGACACTTGAGGTAATAAACCTGAAAGGAGACCTCCCATCCCACAGATTGACGAAAAACAATTGGGCCCGGGCCAAAACCACAGAGAGGAAGATTCGTCCATGGCCCATGAGGCCTCCCCACATTCCACGGCCATCGTTGATACAAAATACAGATACAAAAGCCTGAGCAAGTGCCTCAGACTCGCTCTTTCTTCATATCCTGAAGAGTTCTTCTCATGGTTTGTAGATTGGGCCTGCCATTCCTACGTCCCCAAACCTAAGCTGAGTTTGTGTTTTCAGACTTCTGTCCTCAAAGTCCTGGGCCAAACACCCTCCAGGCTGGGGCCCCTGGAGCCACACATTAGGACTGTGCCTACCCAATCTATGGGAATTCTGCCCATTCCATTGTCCAAAATCGTACAATTAGGAGAACTCTCCAAAGTCCCAGGGGCCATCCCAATAGTGTAGGACTCCGGGGACAAACAAGGGTGGTCTGACAACAGGTGAGCATCTACCTCCACTCATTCCATAGATGGATATCCCCAGAGAAGAAGATTGAACCAGACAGGACCCTAGGCCATAATTGGATCCATTGCTTTGGTTTGCAGGCATGTCTCCTCAAAAGCCTGGTATCCAATACGAGCATAAGGGGTTTCCGGAGGCACCCATCAAAACAAATCTAGTCTCCACAAGGAAACTTGTGCATGGGAGCTATATCAAAACCTTAGGAGAATACTTAGGGTCCCTGAACCACCACCCCATTCCAAGGCCCTAATGGACTCAAACACACATTAGGCCCCATCCTCAGCAAAGTCCATTTCAACTCAGCCACCCCGGTTGCTCCCGCAGAGCCATTCGATTTCAACTGTCTTGTTGCTAGGAGACAATTGGAATGCGAGGCAGGCTTCCCTGGCATCCATCCTCCAACTGTGCTCTGCAGTCATTCCATATGGGATGTCCTGGAGCTGCCCGACAGGTCTCAATTGTCCCGCAGAAGGAATCCTTGAAGGGGGCATCCCACAACTCCCAACGTGGGAAAACCTCCAGGCCCTTGAGATTCCGCTCCGTTCATGAAGGATAGTCATGCACAGAAACTCCAACCTGAGCCAACGTCTGATACTCGCCGTGATTACAGATGTATGAGATATTGGTTCAGATCTGCAGGGGGTACCTGCAGTGCCCTCGGCCAGAAGCCCAAGTCGAGCTTGTGTTCTCAGACTTCTGTCCTCACACTCCTGGCCCAGAAGCCCTCAAGTTTGGCAATTCCGGACCCACAATGCAGCACTCTGCCTGCCCTCTAGAAAAAATATCTTCCCTAATGAGCTGCCTGGACACCCCAAATGAGGATAAACCTACAAGGCACTCGAATGTACCCAAATTATATAGTCTAACCTGGGCACTAATGCACTGTCTGACACAACCTGAGCCAGAACCTCCTGACCAACACCCAGGCAGCTGACCACACAGTGAGCCTATCAGACCCGCCATGGCCTTAGGTGGTCATCTCTTCCCAACAGCGGTTTTTCGGGCTTCAGAACCTAGGCCTTATCTCCAACCACGGCCCATGGTTGAAAATGATGCAGAAATCAGAACACCCTTTCCATGGTTAGAGACCTTGTGATTGGCAAGTTGTCCAAAGTCCAGTGTAGTTGAAACCAGTGTGGCCCATGAGGCCCCGCCCATGCTCGCAAAACCACATTGGTCCCAAACACACATTGTGATCCTCACCTGAGCCCAGTCCTCAAGTACGGCCTCTCAGTGGCTGGATGAAGAGACAGCATATTGGGCGTGCCATGCCCCTAGGCCCCAATTTTTAAACATAGTTTGGGTTGTCCCTTCACTCTTCCCCAGCGCTCTGTTTTGGAATTCCTCTTATGTTCGGACACCTGAGGTAATAAACCTGAAAGGAGACCTCCCATTCCACAGATTGACGAAAAACAATTGGGACTGGGCCAAATCCACAGAGAGGAAGATTCGTCCATGGGCCATGAGGCCTCCCCAAATTCCACGGCCATCATTGATACAAAATCCAAAGACAAAAGCCTGAGCAAGTACCTCAGACTCGCTCTTTCTTCATATCCTGAAGAGTTCTTCTCATGGTTTGTAGATTACGCCTGCCATACCTACGTCCCCAAACCTAAGCTGAGTTTCTGTTTTCAATCTTCTGTCCTCAAAGTCCTGGGCCACACACCCTCGAGGCTGGGGCGCCAGGAGCCACACATTAGGACTGTGCCTACCCAATCCATGGGAATTCTGCCCATTCCATTGTCCCAAATCGTACAAATTAGGAGAACCCTCCAAAGACCCCGAGGCCCTCCCAATAGTGTATGTCTCCGGGGACAAACAGGCCGGTCTGACACCAGGTGATCATCTACCTCCACTCATTCCATAGATGGAGAACCCCAGAGAAGAAGATTGAACCAGACAGGACCCTAGGCCATAATCGGGTCCATTGCTTTGGTTTACAGGCATGTGTCCTCAAAAGCCTGGATTCCAATACCAGCATAAGGGGTTTCCTGAGGCACCCATCAGAAAAAATCTCGTCTCCACAAGGAAACTTTTGCATGGGAGCTATGTCAAAAGCTTAGGAGAATACTTCAGGGTCCCGGTGCCACCGCCCTAATCCAAGGCCCTCATGGACACAACACACATTAGGCCCCATCCTCAGGAAAATCCATTTCAACTCAGCCACCTCAGTTGCTCCCACAGAGCCACCGATCTCAACGCTATTGTTGCTAGGAGACAATTGTAATGCGAGGCGGGCTTCCCTGGCATCCATCCTCCAACGGTGCTCTGGAGTCATTCCATATGGGATGTCCTGGAGCTGCCCAACAGGTCTCAATTGTCCCACAGAAGGAATCCTTGAACAGGGAATCCATAAACTCCCAACGTGGGAAAACCTCCATGGCCTTGAGATTCCTCTCCGTTCATGAAGGGGCAGGCATGCACAGAAACTCCAACCTGAGCCAACGTCTGATCCTCGCCTTGGCTTCAGATGCTTGAGATATTGGATCCGATCTGCAGGGGGTACATGCCATGCCCTCGACCTGAAGCCCAAGTCTAGCTTGTGTTCTCAGACTTCTGTCCTCACACTCCTGGCCCAGAAGCTCTCACGTTTGGCAATTCCGGACCCACAATGCAGCACTCTGCCTGCCCTCTAGAAAAAACATCTTGCCTAATGAGCTGCCCAGGAACCTAAAAGGGGGATAAACCTACACGGCACTCGACTGTACCCAAATTATATAGTCTAACCTGGTCACTAATGCACTGTCTGACACACCCTGAGCTAGAACCTCCTGACCAAAACCCAGGCAGATGAATGCACACTGAGCGTATGAGACCCACCATGGCCTTAGGTCGTCATCTCTTCCCAACTGCGATTTTTCAGGCTTCAGAACCTAGACCTTATCTCCAACCACTGCCCAGGGTTGAAAATGATGCAGAAATCAGAACACCTTCCCCATGGCAAGAGACCTTGTGATTGGCATGTTGTCCAAATCCAGTGTAGTTGAAACCAGTGTGGCCCATAAGGCCCCGCCCATGCTCGCAGGCCATATTGGTCACAAACTCTCATTGTGACCCTCAGCATGAGCCCAGTCCTCAAGTCAGGCCTCTCAGTGGCTGGATGAAGAGACAGCATATTGGGCCTGCCATGCCCCTAATCCCCAATTTTTAACCATAGTTTGGGTTGTCCCTTCACTCTTTCCCAAGGCTCTGCTTTGGAATTCCTCTTTTGTTCGGACACCTGAGTTAATAAACAGGAAAGGAGACCTCCCATCCCACAGATTGAAGAAAAACAATTGGGACCGGGCCAAATCCACAGAGAGGAAGATTCGTCCATGGCCCATGAGGCCTCCCCACATTCCACGTCCATCGTTGATATAAAATGCAGAGGCAAAACCTGATCAAGTGCCTCAGACTCGCTCTTTCTTCATATCCTGAAGAGTTCTTCTCATGGTTTGTAGATGGGCCTGCATACCTACGTCCCCAAACCTGAGCTGAGTTTGTGTTTTTAGAATACTGTCCTCAAAGTCCTTTGCCACACACCCTCCAGGCTGGGTCCCCTGGAGCCACCCATTAGGACTGTGCCTACTCAATCCATGGGAATTCTTCCCATCCATTGTCCAAAATCGTAAAAATTAGGAGAACTCTCCAAAGTCCCCGAGGCCATCCCAATAGTGTAGGTTTCCGGGGATAAACAAGGGCGGTCTGACACCAGGTGAGCATCTACCTCCACTCATACCATACATGGATGTCCCCAGAGAAGAAGATTGAACCAGACAGTACGCTAGGCCATAATCAGATCTATTGCTTTGGTATACAGGCATGTCTCCTCAAAAGCCTGGATTCCAATACAAGCATAAATGGTTTGCTAAGGCACCCATCAGAAAAAATCTCGTCTCCACAAGGAAACTTGTGCATGGGATCTATGTCAAAAGCTTAGGAGAATACTACAGGGTCCCGGTGCCACCGCCCCATTCCAAGGCCCTCATGGACACAAACACACATTAGGCCCCATTCTCAGGAAAGTCTATTTCAACTAAGCCACCCAGGTTGCTCCCGCAGAGTCATCCGATCTCAAATGTATTGTTGCTAGGAGACAATTGGAATGCTAGGCGGGCTTCCCTGGCATCCATCTTCCAACGGTGCTCTGGAGTTAATCCATATGGGATGTCCTGGAGCTGCCCAACATGTCTCAATTGTCCCCAGAAGGAATCCTTGAAGGGGGCATCCCATAACTCCCAACATGGGAAAAACTCCATGGCCTTGAGATTCCGCTCCGTTCATGAAGGGGCAGTCATGCACAGAAACTCCAACCTGAGCCAACGTCTGATCCTCGCCGTGACTTCAGATGTATGAGATATTGGTTCAGATCTGCAGGGGGTACCTGCCGCGCCCTCGGCCTGATGTCCAAGTCAACTTGTGTTCTCAAACTTTTGTCCTCACACTCCTGGCCGAGAAGACCGCAAGTTTGGCAATTCCGGACCCACAATGCAGCACTCTGCCTGCACTCTAGAAAAAATATCTTGCCTAATGAGCTGCCCAGGCACCTCAAATGTGGATAAACCTACACGGCACTCGACTGTACCCAAATTATATAGTCTAACCTGAGCTCTAATGCACTCTCTGACACAACCTGAGCCTGAACCTCCAGATCAACATCCAGGCAGCTGACCACACACTGAGCACATTAGAGCCGCCATGGCCTTAGGTCATCATCTCTACCCAACTGCGGTTTTCAGGCTTCAGAACCTAGTCCTTATCTCCAATCACTGCCCAGGGTTGAAAATGATGCAGAAATCACACCTTCCCCATGGAAAGAGACCTTGTGATTGGCATGTTGTCCAAAGTCCCGTGTAGTTGAAATTAGTGTGGCCCATGAGGCCCCGCCCATGCTCGCGGGCCACATTGGTCACAAACACACATTGTGACCCTCAGCCTGAGCCGAGTCCTCAAGTAAGGCCTCTCAGTGGCTGGATAAAGAGACAGCATATTGGGCGTGCCATGCCCTTAGGCCCCAATATTTAACCATAGTTTGGGGTGTCGCTTCACTCTTCCCCAGGTCTCTGCTTTGGAATTCCTCTTTTGTTCGGACACTTGAGGTAATAAACCTGAAAGGAGACCTCCCATCCCACAGATTGACGAAAAACAATTGGGACCGGGCTAAAACCACAGAGAGGAAGATTCGTCCATGGACCATGAGCCTCCCCACATTCCACGACCATCGTTGATACAAAATACAGATACAAAAGCCTGAGCAAGTGCCTCAGACTCGCTCTTTCTTCATATCCTGAAGAGTTCTTCTCATGGTTTGTAGATTGGGCCTGCCATTCCTACGTCCCCAAACCTAAGCTGAGTTTGTGTTTTCAGACTTCTGTCCTCAAAGTCCTGGGCCAAACACCCTCCAGGCTGGGGCCCCTGGAGCCACACATTAGGACTGTGCCTACCCAATCTATGGGAATTCTGCCCATTCCATTGTCCAAAATCGTACAATTAGGAGAACTCTCCAAAGTCCCAGGGGCCATCCCAATAGTGTAGGACTCCGGGGACAAACAAGGGTGGTCTGACAACAGGTGAGCATCTACCTCCACTCATTCCATAGATGGATATCCCCAGAGAAGAAGATTGAACCAGACAGGACCGTAGGCCATAATTGGATCCATTGCTTTGGTTACAGGCATGTCTCCTCAAAAGCCTGGTATCCAATACGAGCATAAGGGGTTTCCGGAGGCACCCATCAAAACAAATCTAGTCTCCACAAGGAAACTTCTGCATGGGAACTATGTCAAAAGCTTAGGAGAATATTTAGGGTCCCGGTGCCACCGCCCCATTCCAAGGCCCTAATGGACACAAACACACATTAGGCCCCATCCTCAGGAAAGTCCATTTCAACTCAGCCACCCTGGTTGCTCCCGCAGAGCCATCCGATTTCAACTGTCTTGTTGCTAGGAGACAATTGGAATGCGAGGCAGGCTTCCCTGGCATCCATCCTCCAACTGTGCTCTGCAGTCATTCCATATGGGATGTCCTGGAGCTGCCCAACAGTTCTCAATTGTCCCGCAGAAGGAATCCTTGAAGGGGGCATCCCACAACTCCCAACGTGGGAAAACCTCCAGGCCCTTGAGATTCCGCTCCGTTCATGAAGGATAGTCATGCACAGAAACTCCAACCTGAGCCAACGTCTGATACTCGCCGTGATTTCAGATGCTTGAGATATTGGTTCAGATCTGCAGGGGGTACCTGCAGTGCCCTCGTCCAGAAGCCCAAGTCGAGCTTGTGTTCTCAGACTTCTGTCCTCACACTCCTGGCCCAGAAGCCCTCCAGTTTGGCAATTCCGGACCCACAATGCAGCACTCTGCCTGCCCTCTAGAAAAAATATCTTCCCTAATGAGCTGCCTGGACACCTCAAATGAGGATAAACCTACAAGGCACTCGAATGTACCCAAATTATATAGTCTAACCTGGGCACTAATTCACTGTCTGACACAACCTGAGCCAGAACCTCCTGACCAACACCCAGGCAGCTGACCACACAGTGAGCCTATCAGACCCGCCATGGCCTTAGGTGGTCATCTCTTCCCAACAGCGGTTTTTCGGGCTTCAGAACCTAGGCCTTATCTCCAACCACGGCCCATGGTTGAAAATGATGCAGAAATCAGAACACCCTTTCCATGGTTAGAGACCTTGTGATTGGCAAGTTGTCCAAAGTCCAGTGTAGTTGAAACCAGTGTGGCCCATGAGGCCCAGCCCATGCTCGCAAAACCACATTGGTCACAAACACACATTGTGACCCTCAGCCTGAGCCCAGTCCTCAAGTACGGCCTCAGTGGCTGGATGAAGAGACAGCATATTGGGCGTGCCATGCCCCTAGGCCCCAATTTTTAAACATAGTTTGGGTTGTCCCTTCACTCTTCCCCAGCGCTCTGTTTTGGAATTCCTCTTATGTTCGGACACCTGAGGTAATAAACCTGAAAGGAGACCTCCCATTCCACAGATTGACGAAAAACAATTGGGACTGGGCCAAATCCACAGAGAGGAAGATTCGTCCATGGGCCATGAGGCCTCCCCAAATTCCACGGCCATCATTGATACAAAATCCAAAGACAAAAGCCTGAGCAAGTACCTCAGACTCGCTCTTTCTTCATATCCTGAAGAGTTCTTCTCATGGTTTGTAGATTACGCCTGCCATACCTACGTCCCCAAACCTAAGCTGAGTTTCTGTTTTCAATCTTCTGTCCTCAAAGTCCTGGGCCACACACCCTCGAGGCTGGGGCGCCAGGAGCCACACATTTGTACTGTGCCTACCCAATCCATGGGAATTCTGCCCATTCCATTGTCCCAAATCGTACAAATTAGGAGAACCCTCCAAAGTCCCCGAGGCCCTCCCAATAGTGTATGTCTCCGGGGACAAACAGGCCGGTCTGACACCAGGTGATCATCTACCTCCACTCATTCCATAGATGGAGAACCCCAGAGAAGAAGATTGAACCAGACAGGACCCTAGGCCATAATCGGGTCCATTGCTTTGGTTTACAGGCATGTGTCCTCAAAAGCCTGGATTCCAATACCAGCATAAGGGGTTTCCTGAGGCACCCATCAGAAAAAATCTCGTCTCCACAAGGAAACTTTTGCATGGGAGCTATGTCAAAAGCTTAGGAGAATACTTCAGGGTCCCGGTGCCACCGCCCTAATCCAAGGCCCTCATGAACACAACACACATTAGGCCCCATCCTCAGGAAAATCCATTTCAACTCAGCCACCTCGGTTGCTCCCACAGAGCCACCGATCTCAACGATATTGTTGCTAGGAGACAATTGTAATGCGAGGCGGGCTTCCCTGGCATCCATCCTCCAAGGGTGCTCTGGAGTCATTCCATATGGGATGTCCTGGAGCTGCCCAACAGGTCTCAATTGTCCCACAGAAGGAATCCTTGAACAGGGCATCCATAAACTCCCAACGTGGGAAAACCTCCATGGCCTTGAGATTCCTCTCCGTTCATGAAGGGGCAGGCATGCACAGAAACTCCAACCTGAGCCAACGTCTGATCCTCGCCTTGGCTTCAGATGCTTGAGATATTGGATCTGATCTGCAGGGGGTACATGCCGTGCCCTCGGCCTGAAGCCCAAGTCTAGCTTGTGTTCTCAGACTTCTGTCCTCACACTCCTGGCCCAGAAGCTCTCAAGTTTGGCAATTCCGGACCCACAATGCAGCACTCTGCCTGCCCTCTAGAAAAAACATCTTGCCTAATGAGCTGCCCAGGAACCTAAAAGGGGGATAAACCTACACGGCACTCGACTGTACCCAAATTATATAGTCTAACCTGGTCACTAATGCACTGTCTGACACACCCTGAGCTAGAACCTCCTGACCAAAACCCAGGCAGATGAATGCACACTGAGCGTATGAGACCCACCATGGCCTTAGGTCGTCATCTCTTCCCAACTGCGATTTTTCAGGCTTCAGAACCTAGACCTTATCTCCAACCACTGCCCAGGGTTGAAAATGATGCAGAAATCAGAACACCTTCCCCATGGCAAGAGACCTTGTGATTGGCATGTTGTCCAAATCCAGTGTAGTTGAAACCAGTGTGGCCCATAAGGCCCCGCCCATGCTCGCAGGCCATATTGGTCACAAACTCACATTGTGACCCTCAGCATGAGCCCAGTCCTCAAGTCAGGCCTCTCAGTGGCTGGATGAAGAGACAGCATATTGGGCCTGCCATGCCCCTAGTCCCCAATTTTTAACCATAGTTTGGGTTGTCCCTTCACTCTTTCCCAAGGCTCTGCTTTGGAATTCCTCTTTTGTTCGGACACCTGAGTTAATAAACAGGAAATGGAGACCTCCCATCCCACAGATTGACGAAAAACAATTGGGACCGGGCCAAATCCACAGAGAGGAAGATTCGTCCATGGCCCATGAGGCCTCCCCACATTCCACGGCCATCGTTGATATAAAATGCAGAGGCAAAACCTGAGCAAGCGCCTCAGACTCGCTCTTTCTTCATATCCTGAAGAGTTCTTCTCATGGTTTGTAGATTGGGCCTGCATACCTACGTCCCCAAACCTGAGCTGAGTTTGTGTTTTTAGAATACTGTCCTCAAAGTCCTTTGCCACACACCTTCCAGGATGGGTCCCCTGGAGCCACCCATTAGGACTGTGCCTACTCAATCCATGGGAATTCTTCCCATCCATTTTCCAAAATCGTACAAATTAGGAGAACTCTCCAAAGTCCCCGAGGCCATCCCAATAGTGTAGGTTTCCGGGGACAAACAAGGGCGGTCTGACACCAGGTGATCATCTACCTCCACTCATACCATACATGGATGTCCCCAGAGAAGAAGATTGAACCAGAGAGTACGCTAGGCCATAATCAGATCCATTGCTTTGGTTTACAGGCATGTCTCCTCAAAAGCCTGGATTCCAATACAAGCATAAGTGGTTTGCTGAGGCACCCATCAGAACAAATCTCGTCTCCACAAGGAAACTTGTGCATGGGATCTATGTCAAAAGCTTAGGAGAATACTACAGGGTCCCGGTGCCACCGCCCCATTCCAAGGCCCTCATGGACACAAACACACATTAGGCCCCATTCTCAGGAAAGTCTATTTCAACTAAGCCACCCAGGTTGCTCCCGCAGAGTCATCCGATCTCAAATGTATTGTTGCTAGGAGACAATTGGAATGCGAGGCGGGCTTCCCTGGCATCCATCTTCCAACGGTGCTCTGGAGTTAATCCATATGGGATGTCCTGGAGCTGCCCAACATGTCTCAATTGTCCCCAGAAGGAATCCTTGAAGGGGGCATCCCATAACTCCCAACATGGGAAAAACTCCATGGCCTTGAGATTCCGCTCCGTTCATGAAGGGGCAGTCATGCACAGAAACTCCAACCTGAGCCAACGTCTGATCCTCGCCGTGACTTCAGATGTATGAGATATTGGTTCAGATCTGCAGGGGGTACCTGCCGCGCCCTCGGCCTGATGTCCAAGTCAACTTGTGTTCTCAAACTTTTGTCCTCACACTCCTGGCCGAGAAGACCGCAAGTTTGGCAATTCCGGACCCACAATGCAGCACTCTGCCTGCACTCTAGAAAAAATATCTTGCCTAATGAGCTGCCCAGGCACCTCAAATGTGGATAAACCTACACGGCACTCGACTGTACCCAAATTATATAGTCTAACCTGAGCTCTAATGCACTCTCTGACACAACCTGAGCCTGAACCTCCAGATCAACATCCAGGCAGCTGACCACACACTGAGCACATCAGAGCCGCCATGGCCTTAGGTCATCATCTCTACCCAACTGCGGTTTTCAGGCTTCAGAACCTAGTCCTTATCTCCAATCACTGCCCAGGGTTGAAAATGATGCAGAAATCACACCTTTCCCAGGGAAAGAGACCTTGTGATTGGCATGTTGTCCAAAGTCCCGTGTAGTTGAAATTAGTGTGGCCCATGAGGCCCCGCCCATGCTCGCGGGCCACATTGGTCACAAACACACATTGTGACCCTTAGCCTGAGCCGAGTCCTCAAGTAAGGCCTCTCAGTGGCGGATGAAGAGACAGCTTATTGGGCGTGCCATGCCCCTAGGCCCCAATTTTTAACCATAGTTTGGGTTGTCCCTTCACTCTTCCCCAGGTCTCTGCTTTGGAATTCCTCCTTTGTTCGGACACTTGAGGTAATAAACTTGAAAGGAGACCTCCCATCCCACAGATTGACGAAAAACAATTGGGACCGGGCCAAAACCACAGAGAGGAAGATTCGTCCATGGCCCATGAGGCCTCCCCACATTCCACGGCCATCGTTGATACAAAATACAGATACAAAAGCCTGAGCAAGTGCCTCAGACTCGCTCTTTCTTCATATCCTGAAGAGTTCTTCTCATGGTTTGTAGGTTGGGCCTGCCATTCCTACGTCCCCAAACCTAAGCTGAGTTTGTGTTTTCAGACTTCTGTCCTCAAAGTCCTGGGCCAAACACCCTCCAGGCTGTGGCCCCTGGAGCCACACATTAGGACTGTGACTACCAAATACATGGGAATTCTGCCTACTCCATTTTCCAAATTCGTAGAAATTAGGAGAACTCTCCAAAGTCCCCGAGGCCATCCCAATAGTGTAGGTCTCCGGGGACAAACAAGTGCGGTCTGACACCAGGTGAGCATCTACCTCCACTCATTCCATAGATGGATATCCCCTGAGAAGAAGATTGAACCAGACAGGACCCTAGGCCATAATCGCATCCATTGCTTTGGTTTACAGGCATGTCTCCTCAAAGCCTGGATTCCAACCCAGCATAGGGGGTTTACTGAGGCACCCATCAGAACAAATCCCGTCTCCACAAGGAAACCTGTGCTTGGGAGCTATGTAAAAGCTTAGGAGAATACTTCAGTGTCCCGAATCAACCGCCCCATTCCAAGGCCATCATGGACACAAACACACATTAGGCCCCATCCTCAGGAAAGTCCATTTCAACTCAGCCACCCCGGTTGCTCCCACATAGCCATCCGATCTCAACTGTCTTGTTGCTAGGAGACAATTGGAATGCAAGGCGGCTTCCCTGGCATCCATCCTCCAAGGGTGCTCTGGAGTTATTCCATATGGGATGTCCTGGACCTGCCCAACAGGTGTCAATTGTCCAGCAGAAGGAATCCTTGAAGGGGGCATCCCACAACTCCCAACGTGGGAAAACCTTCATAGACTTGAGATTTTGCTCCGTTCAAGAAGGGGCAATCCTGCACACAAACTCCAACCTGAGCCAACGTCTAATCCTCGCCGTGACTTCAGATGCATGAGATATTGGTTCAGATCTGCAAGGGGTACCTGCCGTGCCCTCGGCCCGAAGCCCAAGTCTAGCTTGTGTTCTCAGATTCTGTCCTCACCCTCCTGGCCCAGAAGCCCTCAAGTTTGGCAATTCCGGACCCACAATCCAGTACTCTTCCTGCCCTCTAGAAAAAATATCTTGCCTAATGAGCTGCCCAGGCACATCAATGAGGATAATCATACACGGCACTCGACTGTACCCAAATTATATAGTTTAACCTGAGCTCTAATGCACTCTCTGACACAAACTGAGCCCAAACCTCCTGACCAACACCCAGCCAGCTGACCGCACTGTGAGCACATCAGACCCGCCATGGCCTAGGTCATCATCTCATCCCAATTGCGGTTTTCAGGCTTCAGAACTAGACCTTATCTCGAAACACTGCCCAGGGTTGAAAATGTTGCAGAAATCAGAACTCCTTCCCCATGGCAAGAGACCTTGTGATTGGCATGTTGTCCAAAGTTCAGTGTAGTTGAAACCAGTGTGGCCCATGAGGCCCCGCCCATGCTCACAGGCCAAATTGGTCACAAACACACATTGTGGCCCTCAGCCTGAGCCGAGTCCTCAAGTAAGGCCTCTCAGTGTCTGGATGAAGAGAAAGCAATTGGGCCTGACATGCCCCTAGGCTCCAATTTTTAACCATAGTTTGTGTTGTCCCTTCACTCTTCCCCAGGGCTCTGCTTTGGAATTCTTCTTTGATTGGGACACGTGAGATAACAAACCCGAAAGGAGACATCCATCCCACAGATTGACAGAAAACAAATGGGACCTGGCCAAATCCACAGAGAGGAAGATTCATCCATGGCGCATGAGGCCTCCACACATACCACGGCATTCGTTGAATCAAAATCCAGAGACAAAAGCCTGAGCAAGGGCCTCAGACTCTATCTTTCTTCATTTCTTGAAGAGTTCTTCTCATGGTTTGTAGATTGGGCCTGCCATACCTACGTCCCCATGCTTAAGCTCAGTTTGTGTTTTCAGACTTCTGTCCTCAAAGTCATGAGCCACACCCCTACAGGCTGGGGCCCCTGGAGCCACAAATAGGACTGTGCCTACCCAATCCATGAGAATTCTGCCCATTCCATTTTCCAAAATCGTACAAATTAGGAGAAACCTCCAAATTCCGAGGCCATCTCAATTGTGTAGGTCTCCGGGGAAAAACAAGGGCGGTGTGATACCAGCTGAGCACCTACCTCCACTCATACCATAGATGGATATACCCAGAGAAGAAGATTGAACCAGACAGTACGCTAGGCCATAATCGGATCCATTGCTTTGGTTTACAGGCATGTCTCCTCAAAATCCTGGATTCCAATACAAGCATAAGTGGTTTGCTGAGGCACCCATCAAAACAAATCTCGTCTCCACAACGAAACTTGTGCATGGGATCTATGTCAAAATCTTAGGAGAATACTTCAGGGTCCCGGTGCCACCGCCCCATTCCAAGGCCCTCATGGACACAAACACACATTAGGCCCCATTCTCAGGAAAGTCTATTTCAACTAAGCCACCCCGGTTGCTCCCGCAGAGTCATCCGATCTCAACTGTATTGTTGCTAGGAGACAATTGGAATGCGAGGCTGGCTTCCCTGGCATCCATCTTCCAACGGTGCTCTGGAGTTAATCCATATGGGATGTCCTGGAGCTGCACAGCATGTCTCAATTGTCCCCCAAAAGGAATCCTTGAAGGGGGCATCCCACAACTCCCAACGTGGAAAAACCTCCATGGCCTTGAGATTCCGCTCCGTTAAAAAGGGGCAGTCATGCACAGAAACTCCAACCTGAGCCAACGTCTGATCCTCGCCGTGACTTCAGATGTATGAGATATTGGTTCAGATCTGCAGGGGGTACCTGCCGTGCCCTCGGCCTGATGTCCAAGTCAACTTGTGTTCTCAAACTTTTGTCCTCACACTCCTGGCCGAGAAGACCGCAAGTTTGGCAATTCCGGACCCACAATGCAGCACTCTGCCTGCACTCTAGATAAAATATCTTTCCTAATAGGCTGCCCAGGCACCTCAAATTTGGATAAACCTACACGGCACTCGACTGTACCCAAATTATATAGTCTAACCTGAGCTCTAATGTACTCTCTGACAAAACCTGAGCCTGAACCTCCAGATCAACATCCAGGCAGCTGACCACACACTGAGCACATCAGACCCGCCATGGGCTTAGGTCATCATCTCTACCCAACTGCGGTTTTCAGGCTTCAGAACCTAGACCTTATCTCCAACCACTGCCCAGGGTTGAAAATGATGCAGAAATCACACCTTCCCCATGGAAAGAGACCTGTGATTGGCATGTTGTCCAAAGTCCCGTGTAGTTGAAATCAGTGTGGCCCATGAGGCCCCGCCCATGCTCGCGGGCCACATTGGTCATAAACACACATTGTGACCCTCAGCCTGAGCCGAGTCCTCAAGTAAGTCCTCTCAGTGGCTGGATGAAGAGACAGCATATTGGGCGTGCCATGCCCCTAGGCCCCAATTTTTAACCCTAGTTTGGGTTGTCCCTTCACTCTTCCCCAAGGCTCTGCTTTGGAATTCCTCTTTTGTTCGGACACCTGAGGTAATAAACCTGAAAGGAGACCTCCCATCCCACAGATTGACGAAAAAGAATTGGGACCGGGGCATATCCACAGAGAGGAAGATTCATCCATGACCCATGAGGTCTCCCCACATTCCACGGCCACCGTTGATACAAAATCCAGAGACAAAATCCTGAGCAAGCGCCTAAGACTCGCTCTTTCTTCATTTCCTGAAAAGTTCTTCTCATGGTTAGTATACTGGGCCTGCCATACCTACGTCCCCAAACCTAAGCTGAGTTTGTGTATTCTGACTTCAGTCCTCAAAGTCCTGAGCCACACAACCTCCAGGCTGGGGCCCCTGGAGCCACACATTAGGTCTGTGCCTACCAAATACATAGGAATTCTGCCCACTCCATTTTCAAAAATCTTACAAATTAGGAGAACTCTCCAAATTCCTCGAGGCCATCCCAATAATGTAGGTCTCCGGGGACAAACAAGGGCGGTCTGACACCACTGAGCATCTCCCTCCAATCATACCATAGATGGATGTCCCCAGAGAAGAAGATTGAACCAGACAGGACCCTAGGACATAAACGGATCCATTGCTTTGGTTTACAGGCATGTCTCCTCAAAAGTCTGGATTCCATGACCAGCTTAGGGGTTTTTCTGAGGCACCCACCAGAACAAATCTCGTCTCCACTAGGAAACTTGTGCATGGGAACTATATCAAAAGCTTAGGAGAACACTTCATGGTCCCGGTGCCACTGCCCTATTCCAAGGCCCTCATGGACACAAACAAACTTTAGGCCCCATCCTCAGGAAAGTCCATTTCAACTCAGCCACCCCGGTTGCTCCTGCAGAGCCATCCGATCTCAAGTGTCTTGTTGCTAGGAGACAATTAGAATGCGAGGCAGGCTTCCCTGGCATCCATCCTTGAACGGTGCTCTGGATTCGTTCCATATCGGATGTCCTGGAGCTGCCCAACATGTCTCTATTGTCCCGCAGAAGGAATACTTGAAGGGGGTATCCCACAACTCCCAAAGTGGGAAAACCTCCATGGCCTTGAGATTCCGCTCTGTTCATGAAGGGGCAGTCATGCACCCGATACTCCAATCTGAGCCAACGTCTGATCCTCGCCGTGACTTCAGATGCATGAGATATTGTTTCAGATCTGCAGGAGTACCTGCCGTGCCCTGGCCGAAGGCCAATCTAGCTTGTGTTCTCAGACTTCTGTCCTCACACTCCTGGCCCAGAAGACCTCACGTTTGGCAATTCCAAACCCACAATGCAGCACTCTGTCTGTCCTCTAGAAAAAATACTTTGCCTAATGAGCTGCCAAGGTACCTCAAATGAGGATAAACCTACACGGCACTCGACTATACCCAAATTATATAGTCTAACCTGAGCACTAATGCACTCTCTGACACAACCTGAGCCCGAACCTCCTGACCAACACCCAGGCAGCTGACCGCACAGTGAGCACATCAGACCCACCAAGGCCTTAGGTCGTCATCTATTCCCATTTGCGGTTTTCATGCTTCAGAACCTACACCATATCGCCAACCACTGCCCAGGGTTGAAAATGATGCAGAAATCAGAACTCTTTCTCCATGGCAAGAGAGCTTGTGCTTGGAATGTTGTCCAAAGTTCAGTGTCGTTGAAACCAGTGTGGCCCATGAGACCCCGCCCATGATCGCGGGCCACTATGGTCACAAACACACATTGTGACCCTCAGCCTGAGCCCAGTCCTCAAGTAAGGGCTCTCAGTGGCTGGATGAAGAGACAGCATATAGGTCCTGCCATGCCCCTAGCCACAATTTTTAACCATAGTTTGGGTTGTCCCTCCACTGTTCCCCAGCGCTCTGCTTTGGAATTCCTTTTTGGTTGGGACACCTGAGGTAACAAACCTGAAAGGAGACCTCCCATCCCAGAGATTGATGAAAAAGAATTCTGACCTGACCAAATCCACAGAGAGGAAGATTTGTCCATGGCCCATGAGGCCTCCCCACTTTCCACGGCCATCGTTGATTCAAAATCCATAGACAAAATCCTGAGCAAGCGCCTCTGACTCGCTTTTTCTTCATACCCTGAAGAGTTCTTCTCATGGGTTTTTAAATTGGGCCTGCCATATCTACGTCCCAAACCTAAGCCGAGATTGTATTTTCAGGTTTCTTTCCTCAAAGTCCTGGGGCACACCCTCCCGGCAGGAACCCCTGGAGCCACACATTAGACTGTGCCTACCCAATCCATGGGAATTCTGCCCATTCCATTGTCCAGAATCGTACAAATCAGGAGATCCCTCCAAAGTCCCGGAGGCCATCCCAATATTGTAGGTCTCCTGGGACAAACAAGGGCGGTCTGAAAGCAGCTGAGCATCTACCTCCACTCATATCATAGATGGATGTCCCCAGAGAAGAAGATTGAACCAGACAGGAACCTAGGCCATAATCGGATCCATTGCTTTGGTTTACAGGCATGTCTCCTCAAAAGCCTGGATTCCAATACAAGCATAGGGGGTTTCCTGAGGCACCCATCAGAACAAATCTCGTCTCCACAAGGAAACTTGTGCTTGGGAGATATGTCAAAAGCTTAGGAGAATACTACAGGGTCCCGGTGCCACCACCCCATTCCAAGGCCCTCATGGACACAAACACACATTAGGCCCAATCCTCAGGAAAGTCCATTTCAACTCAGCCACCCCGGTTGCTCCCGCAGAGCTATCCGATCTCAACTGTCTTGTTGTTAGGAGAAAATTGTAATGCGAGGCAGGCTTCCCTGGCATCCATCCTCGAACGGTGCTCTCGAGTCATTCCATATTGGATATCCTGGAGGTGCCCAACAGGTCTCAATTGTCCCGCAGAAGGAATCCTTAAAGGGGGCATCCCAAAACTCCCAACGTGGGAAAACCTCCATGGCCTTGAGATTCTGCTCCGTTCATGAAGGGGAAGTCATGCACAGAAACTCCAACCTGAGCCATCGTCTGATCCTCGCTGATACTTCAGATACTTGAGATATTAGTTCAGATCTGCAGGGGGTAACTGCCATGCCGTCGGCCTGAAGCCCAAGTCTAGCTTGTATTCTCAGACTTCTGTCCTCACGCTCCTGACCTAGAATTCCTCAAGTTTGGCAATTCTGGACCCACAATGCAGCACTCTGCCTGCCCTCAAAAAAAAATATCTTGCCTAATGAGCTGCCCAGGCACCTCAAATGAGCATAAACCTACACGGCACTCGACTGTACCCAAATTATATAGTCTACCCTGACCACTAATGTACTCTCTGACACAACCTGAGCGCAAACCTCCTGACCAACACCCAGGCAGCTGACTGCACAGTGAGCATATCAGACCCGCCATGGCCTTATGTCGTCATCTATACCCAACTGCGGATTTCAGGCTTTAGAACCTAGACCTTATCTCCAACCACTGCCCAGGGTTGAAAATGATGCAGAAATCAGAACTCTTTTCCCATGGCAAGAGAGCTTGTGCTTGGAATGTTGTCCAAAGTTCAGTGTATTTGAAACCAGTGCGGCCCATTAGGCCCCGCCCATGCTCAGGGGCCACATTGGTCACAAACACACATTTTGACCCTCAGCCTGAGCCCAGTACTCAAGTAAGGCCTCTCAGTGGCTAGATGAAGAGAGAGCATATTGGGCCTGCCATGCCACTAGGCCCCAATTTTTAACTATAATTTGGGTTGCCCCTTCACTCTTCCCCAAGGCTCTGCTTTGGAATTCCTCTTTGTTTGGGACACCTAAGGTAACAAACCGGAAAGGAGACCTCCCATCCCAAAGCTTGACGAAAAACAATTGGGACCGGGCCAAATCCACACAGAGGAAGATTCGTCCATGGCCCATGAGGCCTCCCCACAGTTCACGGCCATCGTTGATATAAAATCCAGAGACAAAAGCCTGAGCAAGCACCTCAAACTCGCTCTTTCTTCATATCCTGAAGAGTTCTTCTCATGGATTGTAGATTGGGCCTGCCCTACCTACGTCCCCAAACCTAAGCTGAGTTTGTGTTTTCAGATTCTGTCCTCAAAGTCCTGGGCCACACACCCTCCAGGCTGGGGCCCCTGGAGCCACACATTAGGACTGTACCTACCCGATCCATGGGAATTCAGCCCATTCCACTGTCCAAAATCGTACAAATTTGGACAACACTCCAAAGTCCCCGAGGCCATCCCAATAGTGTAGGATTCCAGGAAAAACAAGGGCGGTCTGACACCAGGTGAGCATCTACCTCCACTCATACCATAGATAGATGTTCCCAGAGAAGAATATTGAACCAGACTGGACCCTAGGCCTTAATCGGATCCATTGCTTTGGTTTACAGGCATGTCTCCTCAAAAGCCTGGATTCCAATATCAGCATAGTGGGTTTTCTGAGCCACCCATCAGAACAAATCTCGTCTCCACAAGGAAACTTGTGCATGGGAGATATGTCAAAAGCTTAGGAGAATACTTCAGTGTCCTGGTGCCACCGCCCCATTCCAAGGCCCTCATGGACACACACACACACATTAGGCCCCAACCTCAGGAAAGTCCATTTCAATTCAGGCACCCCGGTTGCTCTCACAGAGCTATCCGATCTCAACTGTCTTGTTGCTAGGAGAAAATTGTAATGCGAGGCAGGCTTCCCTGGCATCCATCCTCGAACGGTGCTCTCGAGTCATTCCATATTGGATATCCTGGAGGTGCCCAACAGGTCTCAATTGTCCCGCAGAAGGAATCCTTAAAGGGGGCATCCCAAAACTCCCAACGTGGGAAAACCTCCATGGCCTTGAGATTCTGCTCCGTTCATGAAGGGGAAGTCATGCACAGAAACTCCAACCTGAGCCATCGTCTGATCCTCGCTGATACTTCAGATACTTGAGATATTAGTTCAGATCTGCAGGGGGTAACTGCCATGCCGTCGGCCTGAAGCCCAAGTCTAGCTTGTATTCTCAGACTTCTGTCCTCACGCTCCTGACCTAGAATTCCTCAAGTTTGGCAATTCTGGACCCACAATGCAGCACTCTGCCTGCCCTCAAAAAAAAATATCTTGCCTAATGAGCTGCCCAGGCACCTCAAATGAGCATAAACCTACACGGCACTCGACTGTACCCAAATTATATAGTCTACCCTGACCACTAATGTACTCTCTGACACAACCTGAGTGCAAACCTCCTGACCAACACCCAGGCAGCTGACTGCACAGTGAGCATATCAGACCCGCCATGGCCTTATGTCGTCATCTATACCCAACTGCGGATTTCAGGCTTTAGAACCTAGACCTTATCTCCAACCACTGCCCAGGGTTGAAAATGATGCAGAAATCAGAACTCTTTTCCCATGGCAAGAGAGCTTGTGCTTGGAATGTTGTCCAAAGTTCAGTGTATTTGAAACCAGTGCGGCCCATTAGGCCCCGCCCATGCTCAGGGGCCACATTGGTCACAAACACACATTTTGACCCTCAGCCTGAGCCCAGTACTCAAGTAAGGCCTCTCAGTGGCTAGATGAAGAGAGAGCATATTGGGCCTGCCATGCCACTAGGCCCCAATTTTTAACTATAATTTGGGTTGTCCCTTCACTCTTCCCCAAGGCTCTGCTTTGGAATTCCTCTTTGTTTGGGACACCTAAGGTAACAAACCGGAAAGGAGACCTCCCATCCCAAAGCTTGACGAAAAACAATTGGGACCGGGCCAAATCCACACAGAGGAAGATTCGTCCATGGCCCATGAGGCCTCCCCACAGTTCACGGCCATCGTTGATATAAAATCCAGAGACAAAAGCCTGAGCAAGCACCTCAAACTCGCTCTTTCTTCATATCCTGAAGAGTTCTTCTCATGGATTGTAGATTGGGCCTGCCCTACCTACGTCCCCAAACCTAAGCTGAGTTTGTGTTTTCAGATTCTGTCCTCAAAGTCCTGGGCCACACACCCTCCAGGCTGGGGCCCCTGGAGCCACACATTAGGACTGTACCTACCCGATCCATGGGAATTCAGCCCATTCCACTGTCCAAAATCGTACAAATTTGGACAACACTCCAAAGTCCCCGAGGCCATCCCAATAGTGTAGGATTCCAGGAAAAACAAGGGCGGTCTGACACCAGGTGAGCATCTACCTCCACTCATACCATAGATAGATGTTCCCAGAGAAGAATATTGAACCAGACTGGACCCTAGGCCTTAATCGGATCCATTGCTTTGGTTTACAGGCATGTCTCCTCAAAAGCCTGGATTCCAATATCAGCATAGTGGGTTTTCTGAGCCACCCATCAGAACAAATCTCGTCTCCACAAGGAAACTTGTGCATGGGAGATATGTCAAAAGCTTAGGAGAATACTTCAGTGTCCTGGTGCCACCGCCCCATTCCAAGGCCCTCATGGACACACACACACACATTAGGCCCCAACCTCAGGAAAGTCCATTTCAATTCAGGCACCCCGGTTGCTCTCACAGAGCTATCCGATCTCAACTGTCTTGTTGCTAGGAGAAATTGGAATGAGAGGCTGCCCTCCCTGGCATCCATTCTCGAACGGCGCTCTGGAGTCATTCCATATGGGATGTCCTGGAGCTCCCCAACAGGTCTCAAATGTCGCACAGGAGGAATCCTTGTGGGGGAATCACACAACTCACAACGTGGGAAAACCTCCATGGCCTTGAGATTCCGCTCCGTTCATGATGGGGCAGTCATGCACAGAAACTCCAACCTGAGCCAACGTCTGATCCTCGCCATTACTTCAGATACTTGAGATATTAGTTCAGATCTGCAGGGGGTACCTACCGTGCCCTCGGCCTGAAGCCCAAGTCTAGCTTGTATTCTCAAACTTCTGTCCTCACACTCCTGACCTAGAAGTCCTCAAGTTTGTATATTCCGGACCCACAATGCAGCACTCTGCCTACCCTCTAGAAAAAATATCTTGCCTAATGAGCTGCCCAGGCACGTCAAATGAGCATAAACCTACAGGGCACTCGACTGTACCCAAATTACATAGTCTAACCTGGGCACTAATGCACTGTCTGACACAACCTGAGCGCAAACCTCCTGACCAACACCCAGGCAGCTGACCGCACAGTGAGCATATCAGACCCGCCATGGCCTTATGTCGTCATCTATACCCAACTGCGGTTTTCAGGCTTCAGAACCTACACCTTATCTCAAACCACTGCCCAGGGTTGAAAATGATGCAGAAAGCAGAACTCTTTATCCATGGCAAGAGAGCTTGTGCTTGGAATGTTGTCCAAAGTTCAGTGTAGTTGAAACCAGTGTGGCCCATGAGACCCCGCCCATGATCGCGGGTCACATTGGTCACAAACACAGCCTGAGCCCAGTCCTCAAGTAAGGCCTCTCAGTGGCTGGATGAAGAGACAGCATATAGGGCCTGCCATGCCCCTAGCCACAATTTTTAACCATAGTTTGGGTTGTCCCTTCACTCTTCCCCAGGGCTCTGCTTTGGAATTCCACTTTGGTTGGGACACCTGAGGTAACAAACCTGAAAGGAGACCTCCCATCCCACAGATTGATGAAAAAGAATTCGGACCGGACCAAATCCACAGAAAGGAAGATTCATCCATGGCCCATGAGGCCTCCAACATTCCACGGCCATCGTTGATAAAAAATCCAGAGACAAAATCCTGAGCAAGCACCTCTGACTCGCTCTTTTTCATATTCTGAAGAGTTCTTCTCATGGGTTTTTAGTTTGGGCCTGCCATACCTTCGTCCCAAACCTAAGCCGAGTTTGTGTTTTCAGATTTCCGTCCTCAAAGACCTGGGGCAAACCCTCCCGGCTGGAGCCTCTGGAGCCACACATTAGACTGTGCCTACCAATCCATGGGAATTCTGCCCATACCATTGCCAAGAATCGTACAAATCAGGAGATCCCTCCAATGTCCCAAAGGCCATCCCAATAGTGTAGGTCTCCTGGGACAAACAAGGGCAGTCTGACAGCAGCTGAGCATCTACATCCACTCATACCATAGATGGATGCCCCCAGAGAAGAAGATTGAACCATACAGGACCCTAGGCCATTATCGGATCCATTGCTTTGGTTTACAGGCATGTCTCCTCAAAAGTCTGGATTCCAATACCAGCATAAGGGGTTTCCAAGGCACCCATCAGAACAATTATCCTCTCCACAAGGAAACTTGTGCATGGGAGCTATGCCAAAAGCTTAGGAGAATACTTCATGGTCCCGGTGCCACCGCCCTATTCCAAGGCCCTCATGGACACAAACACACATTAGGTCCCATCATCAGGAAAGTCCATTTCAACTCAGCCAACCCGGTTGCTCGCCCAGAGCCATCTGATCTCAACTGTCTTGTTGCTAGGAGATAATTGTAATGGGATGTGGCTACCCTGGCATCCATCCTCGAAAGATGCTCTGGAGTCATTCCAAATGGGATATCCTGGAGCTGCTCAACAGGTCTCAAATGACCCACAGATATAATTCTTAAAAGGGGCATCCCACAACTCCCAACGTGGGAAAACCTCCATGGCCTTGAGATTCCGCTCTGTTCATGAAGGGGCAGTCATGCACAGAAACTCCAACCTGAGCCAACGTCTGTTCCTCGCGGTGACTTCAGATGCATGAGATATTGGTTCAGATATGCAGGGGGTACCTGCCGTGCCCTCGGCCTGAAGCCCAAGTCTAGCTTGTCTTCTCAGACTTCTGTCCTCACACTCCTGCCCCAGAAGCCATCAAGTTTGGCAATTCCGGACCCACAATGCAGCACTCTGCCTGCACTCTATGAAAAATATCTTGCCTAATGAGCTGCCCAGACACCTCAAAAGAGGATAAACCTACACGGCACTCGACTGTACCCAAATTATATAGTCTAACCTGAACACTAATGCACTGTCTGACACAACCTGAGCCCGAACCTCCTGACCAACACTCAGGCAGCTGACCGCACAGTGAGCACATCAGACTTGCCATGGCCCTCGGTCGTCATCCCTTCCCAACTGCGGTTTTCAGGTTTCAGAACCTAGACCTTATCTCCAACCACTGCCCAGGGTTGAAAATGATGCAGAAATCAGAACTCCTTCCCCATGGCAAGAAACCTTGTTATTGGCATGTTGTCCAAAGTTCAGTGAAGTTGAAACCAGTGTGGCCCATGAGGCCCCGCCCATGCTCGTGGGCTACATTGGTCATAAACACACATTGTGACCCTCAGCTTTAGACCAGTCCTCAATTAAGGGCTCTCAGAAGCTGGATGTATAGACAGCATATTGGGCCTGCCATGCCACTAGGCCCCAATTTTTAACCATAGATTGGCTTGTCCCTTCACTCTTCCTGTTGGCTCTGCTTGGGAATGCCTCTTTTGTTGGGACACCTGAGGTAACAAACCTGAAAGGAGACCCCCCATCCCACAGCTTGACGAAAAACAATTGGGACCGGGCCAAATCCACAGAGAGGAAGATTCGTCCATGGCCCATGAGACCTCCCCACATTCCACGGCCATCGTTGATACAAAATCCAGATACAAAAGCATGAGCAAGCGCCTCAGATTTGGTCTTTCTTAATATCCTGAGGAGTTCTTCTAATGGTTTGTAGATTGGGCCACCCATACGTACGTCCCCAACCTATGCTGAGTTTGTGTTTTCAGACTTCTGTCCTCAAAGTCCTGGGTCACACACCCTCCAGGCTGGGGCCCCTGGAGCCACTCATTAGGACTGTTCCTAACCAATCCATGGGAATTCTGCACATTCCATTGTCTAAAATCGTACAAAATAAGAGGACCCTACAAATTCCTGAGTCCCTGCTTATAGTGTAGGTCTCCCGGGACAAACAAGGGGGATCTGACACCAGCTGAGCATCTACCTCCACTCATATCATAGATGGATGTCCCCAGAGTTAAAGATTGAACCACACAGGGCCTAGGACATAATCGGATCCATTGCTTTGGTTTACAGGCATATCACCTCAAAAGCCTGGATTCCAATACGAGCATAGGGGGTTTCCTGAGGCACCCATCAGAAAAATCTCGTCTCCACAAGGAAACTTGTGCATGGGAGCTATGTCAAAAGCTTAGGAGAATACTCAGGGTCCTGGTGCCCCCTCCCCATTCCAAGGCCCTCATTTTCACAAACGCACATTAGGCCCCATCCTCAGGAAGTCCATTTCAACTGGGCCAATTGGTTACTCATGCCGAGCCATCGGTACTCAACTCTCTTGTTACTAGGAGACAATTGGAATGCGAGGCGGGCTTCCCTGGCATCCATCCTCCAACGGTGCTCTGGCGTCATTCCATATGGGATATCCTGGAGCTCCCAACAGGTCTCTATTGTCCCGCAGAAGGAATCCTTGAGGAGGTTTCCCACAACTCCCAACGTGGGGAAAACATCCATGCCCTTGAGATTCCGCTTCGTTCATGAAGGGGCAGTCATGCACAGAAACTCTAACCTGAGCCAAAGTCTGATCTTCGCCGTGACTTCAGATGCATGACATATTGGTTCAGATCTGCAGGGGGTACCTGCCGTGCCCTCGGCCTGAAGCCCAAGTCTAGCTTGTGTTCTCAGACTTCTGTCCTCACACTCCTGCCCCAGAAGCCATCAAGTTTGGCAATTCCGGACCCACAATGCAGCACTCTGCCTGCCCTCTAAAAAAATATCTTGCCTAATGAGCAGCCCAGGCAACTCAAATGAGGATAAACCTACACGGCACTCGACTGTACCCAAACTATATAGTCTAACCTGAGCACTAATGCACTGTGTGACACAATCTGAGCCCCAACCTCCTGACCAACACCCAGGCAGCGGACCGCACAGTGAGCAAATCAGACCCGCCAAGGCCTTAGGTTGTCATCTCTTCCCAAATGCCGTTTTTTAGGCTTCAGAAGCTATACCTTATCTCCAACCACTGCCCAGGGTTAAAAATGATGCAGAAATCAGAACACCTTAACCATGCAAGAGATCTTGTGATTGGCATCTTCTCCAAAGTTCAGTTTAGTTGAAACCAGTGTAGCCCATGAGGCCCCGGCCAGGCTCCCAGGCCACAATGGTCACAAACATACATTGTGACTCTCAGCCTGAGCCCAGTCTTCAAGTAAGACCTCTCAGTGGCTGGATGAACAGACAGCATATTGGGCCTGCCATGCCCCTAGGCCCCTAATTTAAACCATAGTTTTGGTTGACCCTTCACTCTTCCCTAGGGCTCTGCTTTGGAATTCCTCTTTGGTTGGGACACTTGAGGTAACAAACCTGAAAGGAGACTTCCCATCCCACAGCTTGACGAAAAACAATTGGGAAAAAACCAAATCCAAAGAGAGGAAGATTCGTCCATTGCCCATGAGGCCTCCCCACATTCGACGGCCATCGTTGATACAAAATCCAGAGAAAAAAGCCTGAGCAAGCGCCTCAGATTAATTCTTTCTTCATATCCTGAAGAGTTCTTCTCATGGTTTTTAGATTGGGCCTGCCATACCTACGTCCTCAAAGCTAAGCTGAGTTTGTGTTCTCAGACTTTTGTCCTCAAAGTCCTGGGCCACACACCCTCCCGGCTCGGGCCCCTGCAGCCACTAATTAGGACAGTGTCTACCCAATCGATGGGAATTCTGCCCATTCCTTTGTCGAAATCGTACAAATTAGGAGAACCTTCCAAAATCCCCGAGGCCATCCCAATAGTGTAGTTCGCCGGGACAAACAAGGGCGGTCTGACAACAGGTGAGCATCTACCTCCACTCATTCCATAGATGGATATACCGAGAGAAGTATCTTGAACCAGACAGGACCCTAGGCCATAATCGCATCCATTGCTTTGGTTTACAGGCTTGTCTCCTCAAAAGCCTGAATTCCAATACAAGCATAGGGGGTTTCCTGACACCCATCAGAAAAATCTCGTCTCCACAAGGAAACTTGGGCATGGGAGCTATTTCAAAAGTTTAGGAGAATACTTCAGTGTCCTGGTGCCACCTCCCCATTCCAAGGTACTCATGGACACAAACACACATTAGGCCCCATCCTCAGGAAAGTCCATTTCAACTCAGCCACCCCGGTTGCTCCCGCAGAACCATCCGATCTCAACTCTCTTGTTGCTAGGAGACAATTGGAATGCGAGGCGGGCTTCCCTGGCATCCATCCGCCAACGGTGCTCTGGCATCATTCCATATGGGATGTCCTGGAGCTGCCCAACAGATCTCAATTGTCCTGCAGAAGGAATCATTGAAGGGGGCATCCCAAAACTCCCAACGTGGGAAAACCTCCATGGCCTTGAGATTCCGCTCCGTTCATGAAGGGGCAGTCATGCACAGAAACTCCAACCTGAGCCAACGTCTGTTCCTCGCGGTGACTTCAGATGCATGAGATATTGGTTCAGATATGCAGGGGGTACCTGCCGTGCCCTCGGCCTGAAGCCCAAGTCTAGCTTGTCTTCTCAGACTTCTGTCCTCACACTCCTGGCCCAGAAGCCCTCAAGTTTGGCAATTCCGGACCCACAATGCAGCACTCTGCCTGCACTCTATGAAAAATATCTTGCCTAATGAGCTGCCCAGGCACCTCAAAAGAGGATAAACCTACACGGCACTCGACTGTACCCAAATTATATAGTCTAACCTGAACACTAATGCACTGTCTGACACAACCTGAGCCCGAACCTCCTGACCAACACTCAGGCAGCTGACCGCACAGTGAGCACATCAGACTTGCCATGGCCCTCGGTCGTCATCCCTTCCCAACTGCGGTTTTCAGGTTTCAGAACCTAGACCTTATCTCCAACCACTGCCCAGGGTTGAAAATGATGCAGAAATCAGAACTCCTTCCCCATGGCAAGAAACCTTGTTATTGGCATGTTGTCCAAAGTTCAGTGGAGTTGAATCCAGTGTGGCCCATGAGGCCCCGCCCATGCTCGTGGGCTACATTGGTCATAAACACACATTGTGACCCTCAGCTTTAGACCAGTCCTCAATTAAGGGCTCTCAGAAGCTGGATGTATAGACAGCATATTGGGCCTGCCATGCCACTAGGCCCCAATTTTTAACCATAGATTGGCTTGTCCCTTCACTCTTCCTGTTGGCTCTGCTTGGGAATGCCTCTTTTGTTGGGACACCTGAGGTAACAAACCTGAAAGGAGACCCCCCATCCCACAGCTTGACGAAAAACAATTGGGACCGGGCCAAATCCACAGAGAGGAAGATTCGTCCATGGCCCATGAGACCTCCCCACATTCCACGGCCATCGTTGATACAAAATCCAGATACAAAAGCATGAGCAAGCGCCTCAGATTTGGTCTTTCTTAATATCCTGAGGAGTTCTTCTAATGGTTTGTAGATTGGGCCACCCATACGTACGTCCCCAACCTATGCTGAGTTTGTGTTTTCAGACTTCTGTCCTCAAAGTCCTGGGTCACACACCTTCCAGGCTGGGGCCCCTGGAGCCACTCATTAGGACTGTTCCTAACCAATCCATGGGAATTCTGCACATTCCATTGTCTAAAATCGTACAAAATAAGAGGACCCTACAAATTCCTGAGTCCCTGCTTATAGTGTAGGTCTCCCGGGACAAACAAGGGGGATCTGACACCAGCTGAGCATCTACCTCCACTCATATCATAGATGGATGTCCCCAGAGTTAAAGATTGAACCACACAGGGCCTAGGGCATAATCGGATCCATTGCTTTGGTTTACAGGTATATCACCTCAAAAGCCTGGATTCCAATACGAGCATAGGGGGTTTCCTGAGGCACCCATCAGAAAAATCTCGTCTCCACAAGGTAACCTGTGCATGGGAGCTATGTCAAGAGCTTAGAAGAATACTTCAGGGTCCTGGTGCCCCCTCCCCATTCCAAGGCCCTCTTTTTCACAAACACACATTAGGCCCCATCCTCAGGAAGACCATTTCAACTGGGCCAATCGGTTACTCATGCAGAGCCATCCGATCTCAACTCTCTTGTTGCTAGGAGACAATTGGAATGCGAGGCGGGCTTCCCTGGCATCCATCCTCCAATGGGGCTCTGGCGTCATTCCATATGGGATATCCTGGAGCTCCCAACAGGTCTCTATTGTCCCGCAGAAGGAATCCTTGAGGAGGCTTCCCACAACTCCCAACGTGGGGAAAACCTCCATGGCCTTGAGATTCCGCTTCGTTCATGAAGGGGCAGTCATGCACAGAAATTCCAACCTGAGCCAACGTCTGATCTTCGCCGTGACTTCAGATGCATGACATATTGGTTCAGATCTGCAGGGGGTACCTGCCGTGCCCTCGGCCTGAAGCCCAAGTCTAGCTTGTCTTCTCAGACTTCTGTCCTCACACTCCTGCCCCAGAAGCCATCAAGTTTGGCAATTCCGGACCCACAATGCAGCACTCTGCCTGCCCTCTAAAAAAATATCTTGCCTAATGAGCAGCCCAGGCACCTCAAATGAGGATAAACCTACACGGCACTCGACTTTACCCAAACTATATAGTCTAACCTGAGCACTAATGCACTGTGTGACACAATCTGAGCCCCAACCTCCTGACCAACACCCAGGCAGCGGACCGCACAGTGAGCAAATCAGACCCGCCAAGGCCTTAGGTTGTCATCTCTTCCCAAATGCCGTTTTTAGGCTTCAGAAGCTATACCTTATCTCCAACCACTGCCCAGGGTTAAAAATGATGCAGAAATCAGAACACCTTAACCATGCAAGAGATCTTGTGATTGGCATCTTCTCCAAAGTTCAGTTTAGTTGAAACCAGTGTAGCCCATGAGGCCCCGGCCAGGCTCCCAGGCCACAATGGTCACAAACATACATTGTGACTCTCAGCCTGAGCCCAGTCTTCAAGTAAGACCTCTCAGTGGCTGGATGAACAGACAGCATATTGGGCCTGCCATGCCCCTAGGCCCCTAATTTTAACCATAGTTTGGGTTGTCCCTTCACTCTTCCCTAGGGCTCTGCTTTGGAATTCCTCTTTGGTTGGGACACTTGAGGTAACAAACCTGAAAGGAGACTTCCCATCCCACAG
Source organism: Mustela nivalis (assembly GCF_964662115.1). Classification (NCBI taxonomy): domain Eukaryota; kingdom Metazoa; phylum Chordata; class Mammalia; order Carnivora; family Mustelidae; genus Mustela; species Mustela nivalis. Next base: position 23,436 of record NW_028134105.1, on the reverse strand, counting down.
CTTGACGAAAAACAATTGGGAAAAAACCAAATCCAAAGAGAGGAAGATTCGTCCATTGCCCATGAGGCCTCCCCACATTCGACGGCCATCGTTGATACAAAATCCAGAGACAAAAGCCTGAGCAAGCGCCTCAGATTAATTCTTCCTTCATATCCTGAAGAGTTCTTCTCATGGTTTTTAGATTGGGCCTGCCATACCTACGTCCTCAAAGCTAAGCTGAGTTTGTGTTCTCAGACTTTTGTCCTCAAAGTCCTGGGCCACACACCCTCCCGGCTGGGGCCCCTGGAGCCACTAATTAGGACAGTGTCTACCCAATCGATGGGAATTCTGCCCATTCCTTTGTCGAAATCGTACAAATTAGGAGAACCTTCCAAAATCCCGAGGCCATCCCAATAGTGTAGGTCGCCGGGGACAAACAAGGGCGGTCTGACAACAGGTGAGCATCTACCTCCACTCATTCCATAGATGGATATCCCGAGAGAAGTAGCTTGAACCAGACAGGACCCTAGGCCATAATCGCATCCATTGCTTTGGTTTACAGGCTTGTCTCCTCAAAAGCCTGAATTCCAATACAAGCATAGGGGGTTTCCTGACACCCATCAGAAAAATCTCGTCTCCACAAGGAAACTTGGGCATGGGAGCTATTTCAAAAGTTTAGGAGAATACTTCAGTGTCCTGGTGCCACCTCCCCATTCCAAGGTACTCATGGACACAAACGCACATTAGGCCCCATCCTCAGGAAAGTCCATTTCAACTCAGCCACCCCGGTTGCTCCCGCAGAACCATCCGATCTCAACTCTCTTGTTGCTAGGAGACAATTGGAATGCGAGGCGGGCTTCCCTGGCATCCATCCTCCAACGGTGCTCTGGCGTCATTCCATATGGGATGTCCTGGAGCTGCCCAACAGATCTCAATTGTCCTGCAGAAGGAATCATTGAAGGGGGCATCCCAAAACTCCCAACGTGGGAAAACCTCCATGGCCTTGAGAATCCGCTCCGTTCATGAAGGGGCAGTCATGCACAGAAACTCCAACCTGATCCAACGTCTGATCCTTGCCGTGACTTCAGATGCATGAGATATTGTTTCAGATCTGCAGGGGGTACCTGCCGTGCCCTCGGCCTGAAGCCCAAGTCTAGCTTGTCTTCTAAGACTTCTGTCCTCACACTCCTGGCCCAGAAGCCCTCATGTTTGGCAATTCCGGACCCACAATGCAGCACTCTGCCTGCCCTCTAGAAAAAATATCTTTCCTAATGAGCAGCCCAGGCTCCTCAAATGAGAATAAATCTACACGGCACTCGACGGTACCCAAATTATATAGTCTAACCTGGTTACTAATGCACTGTGTGACACAATCTGAGCCCGAACCTCCTGACCAAGACCCAGCAGCTGACCGCACAGTGAGCACATCACACCCGCCAAGCCCTAGGTCGTCATCTCTTCCCAACTGCGGTTTTCAGGCTTCAGAACCTAGACCTTATCTCCAACCACTGCCCAGGGTTGAAAATGATGCAGAAATCAGAACTCCTTCCCCGTGGCAAGAGACCTTATGATTGGCATCTTGTCCAAAGTTCAGTGTAGTTGAAACCAGTGTAGCCCATGAGCACCCGGCCATGCTCGCGGGCCACATTGGTCACAAACACACATTGTGACTCTCAGCTCAGCCCAGTCCTCAAGTAAGTCCTCTCAGTGGCTGGATGGAGAGACAGCATATTGGGCCTGCCATGCCCATATGCCCCAGTTTTTAACCATATTTTGGGTTGTCCCTTCACTCTTCCCTAGGTCTCTGGTTTGCAATTCCTCTTTGGTGGGGGCACATTAGGTAACAACACTGAGAGGAGACCTCCCATCCCACAGCTTGACGAAAAACAATTGGGACTGGACCAAATCCACAGATAGGAAGATTCGTCCATGGACCATGAGGCCTCCCCACATTCCACTGCCATCGTTGATACAAAATCCAGAGACAAAAGCCTGAGGAAGCGCCGCAGATTCGCTCTTTCTTCATATCCTGAAGAGTTCTTCTCATGGTTTGTAGATTCGGCCTACCATACCTACGTCCCCAAACCTAAGCTGAGTTTGTGTTTTCAGACTTCTGTCCTCAAAGTCCTGGGCCACACACCCTCCAGGCTGGGGCCCCTGGAGCCACATATTAGGACTGTGCCTACCCAATACGTGGGAATTCTGCCCACTTCATTTTCCAAAATCGTACAAATTAGCAGAACTCTCCAATGTACCCGAGGCCATCCCAATAGTATAGGTCTCCCAGCACAAACAAGGGCGGTCTGACACCAGCTGAAATCTACCTCCACTCATACCATAGATGGATGTCCCCAGAGAAGAAATTGAACTACACAGGACCCTAGGCCATAATCGGAACCATTGCTTTGGTTTACAGGCATGTCTCCTCAAAAGTCTGGAATCCAATACCAGCATAGGGTGATTCCGGAGGCACCCATCAGAACAAATCTCGTCTCCACAAGGAAACTTGTGCATTGGAGCTATGTCAAAAGCTTGGGAGAATACTTCAGGGTCCCGGTGCCACCGACCCATTCCAAGGCCCTCATGGACACAAACACACATTAGGACCCATCCTCAAGAATGTCCATTTCAACAGCCACCCTTGTTGTTCCCACAGAGCTATCCGATCTCAACTGTATTGTTGCTAGGAGACAATTGGAATGCGAGGCGGGCTTCCCTGGCATCCATCCTCCAATGCTGCTCTGGAGTCATTCCATATGGCATGTCCTGGAGCTCCCCAACAGGTCTCAATTGTCAGGCAGAAGGAATCCTTGAAGGGGGCATCCCAAAACTCCCTACGTGGGAAAACCTCCAAGGCCTTGAGATTCCGCTCCGTTCATGAAGAGGCAGTCATGCACAGAAACTCCAACCTGAGCCAACGTCTGATCCCTGCTGTGACTTCAGATGCTTGAGATATTGGTTCAGATCTGCGGGTGTACCTTCTGTGTCCTCGGCCTGAAGCCCAATTCGAGCTTGTGTTCTCAGACTTCTGTCCTCACACTCCTGGCCCAGAAGCCCTCATGTTTGGCAATTCCGGACCCACAATGCAGCACTCTGCCTGCCCTCTAGAAAAAATATCTTTCCTAATGAGCAGCCCAGGCTCCTCAAATGAGAATAAATCTACACGGCACTCGACGGTACCCAAATTATATAGTCTAACTAGGGCACTAATACACGGTCTGACACAACCTGAAGCTGAGCCTCCTGACCAAGACCCAGCAGCTGACCGCACAGTGAGCACATCAGTCCCGCCAAGGCCTAGGTCGTCATCTCTTCCCAACTGCGGTTTTCAGGCTTCAGAACCTAGACCTTATCTCCAACCACTGCCCAGGGTTGAAAATGATGCAGAAAACAGAACTCCTTCCCCATGGCAAGAGACCTTCTGATTGGCATCTTGTCCAGAGTTCAGTGAAGTTGAAACCAGTGTAGCCCATGAGCACCCGGCCATGCTCGCGGGCCACATTGGTCACAAACACACATTGTGACTCTCAGCTCAGCCCAGTCCTCAAGTAAGTCCTCTCAGTGGCTGGATGGAGAGACAGCATATTGGGCCTGCCATGCCCATATGCCCCAATTTTTAACCATATTTTGGGTTGTCCCTTCACTCTTCCCTAGGTCTCTGGTTTGCAATTCCTCTTTGGTGGGGGCACATTAGGTAACAACACTGAGAGGAGACCTCCCATCCCACAGCTTGACGAAAAACAATTGGGACTGGACCAAATCCACAGATAGGAAGATTCGTCCATGGACCATGTGGCCTCCCCACATTCCACTGCCATCGTTGATACAAAATCCAGAGACTAAAGCCTGAGGAAGCGCCGCAGATTCGCTCTTTCTTCATATCCTGAAGAGTTCTTCTCATGGTTTGTAGATTCGGCCTGCCATACCTACGTCCCCAAACCTAAGCTGAGTTTGTGTTTTCAGACTTCTGTCCTCAAAGTCCTGGGCCACACACCCTCCAGGCTGGGGCCCCTGGAGCCACATATTAGGACTGTGCCTACCCAATACGTGGGAATTCTGCCCACTTCATTTTCCAAAATCGTACAAATTAGCAGAACTCTCCAATGTACCCGAGGCCATCCCAATAGTATAGGTCTCCCAGCACAAACAAGGGCGGTCTGACACCAGCTGAAATCTACCTCCACTCATACCATAGATGGATGTACCCAGAGAAGAAATTGAACTACACAGGACCCTAGGCCATAATCGGAACCATTGCTTTGGTTTACAGGCATGTCTCCTCAAAAGTCTGGAATCCAATACCAGCATAGGGGGTTTCCGGAGGCACCCATCAGAACAAATCTCGTCTCCACAAGGAAACTTGTGCATTGGAGCTATGTCAAAAGCTTGGGAGAATACTTCAGGGTCCCGGTGCCACCGACCCATTCCAAGGCCCTCATGGACACAAATACACATTAGGACCCATCCTCAGGAATGTCCATTTCAACAGCCACCCTTGTTGTTCCCGCAGAGCTATCCGATCTCAACTGTATTGTTGCTAGGAGACAATTGGAATGCGAGGCGGGCTTCCCTGGCATCCATCCTCCAATGCTGCTCTGGAGTCATTCCATATGGCATGTCCTGGAGCTCCCAAACAGGTCTCAATTGTCAGGCAGAAGGAATCCTTGAAGGGGGCATCCCAAAACTCCCTACGTGGGAAAACCTCCAAGGCCTTGAGATTCCGCTCCGTTCATGAAGGGGCAGTCATGCACAGAAACTCCAACCTGAGCCAACGTCTGATCCTCGCCATGACTTCAGATGCTTGAGATATTGGTTCAGATCTGCGGGTGTACCTTCTGTGTCCTCGGCCTGAAGCCCAATTCGAGCTTGTGTTCTCAGACTTCTGTCCTCACACTCCTGGCCCAGAAGCCCTCATGTTTGGCAATTCCGGACCCACAATGCAGCACTCTGCCTGCCCTCTAGAAAAAATATCTTTCCTAATGAGCAGCCCAGGCTCCTCAAATGAGAATAAATCTACACGGCACTCGACGGTACCCAAATAATATAGTCTAACTAGGGCACTAATACACTGTCTGACACAACCTGAAGCTGAGCCTCCTGACCAAGACCCAGCAGCTGACCGCACAGTGAGCACATCAGTCCCGCCAAGGCCTAGGTCGTCATCTCTTCCCAACTGCGGTTTTCAGGCTTCAGAACCTAGACCTTATCTCCAACCACTGCCCAGGGTTGAAAATGATGCAGAAATCAGAACTCCTTCCCCATGGCAAGAGACCTTCTGATTGGCATCTTGTCCAGAGTTCAGTGTAGTTGAAACCAGTGTAGCCCATGAGCACCCGGCCATGCTCGCGGGCCACATTGGTCACAAACACACATTGTGACTCTCAGCTCAGCCCAGTCCTCAAGTAAGTCCTCTCAGTGGCTGGATGGAGAGACAGCATATTGGGCCTGCCATGCCCATATGCCCCAGTTTTTAACCATATTTTGGGTTGTCCCTTCACTCTTCCCTAGGTCTCTGGTTTGCAATTCCTCTTTGGTGGGGGCACATTAGGTAACAACACTGAGAGGAGACCTCCCATCCCACAGCTTGACGAAAAACAATTGGGACTGGACCAAATCCACAGATAGGAAGATTCGTCCATGGACCATGAGGCCTCCCCACATTCCACTGCCATCGTTGATACAAAATCCAGAGACAAAAGCCTGAGGAAGCGCCGCAGATTCGCTCTTTCTTCATATCCTGAAGAGTTCTTCTCATGGTTTGTAGATTCGGCCTGCCATACCTACGTCCCCAAACCTAAGCTGAGTTTGTGTTTTCAGACTTCTGTCCTCAAAGTCCTGGGCCACACACCCTCCAGGCTGGGGCCCCTGGAGCCACATATTAGGACTGTGCCTACCCAATACGTGGGAATTCTGCCCACTACATTTTCCAAAATCGTACAAATTAGCAGAACTCTCCAATGTACCCGAGGCCATCCCAAAAGTATAGGTCTCCCAGCATAAACAAGGGCGGTCTGACACCAGCTGAAATCTACCTCCACTCATACCATAGATGGATGTCCCCAGAGAAGAAATTGAACTACACAGGACCCTAGGCCATAATCGGAACCATTGCTTTGGTTTACAGGCATGTCTCCTCAAAAGTCTGGAATCCAATACCAGCATAGGGGGTTTCCGGAGGCACCCATCAGAACAAATCTCGTCTCCACAAGGAAACTTGTGCATTGGAGCTATGTCAAAAGCTTGGGAGAATACTTCAGGGTCCCGGTGCCACCGCCCCATTCCAAGGCCCTCATGAACACAAACACACATTAGGACCCATCCTCAAGAATGTCCATTTCAACAGCCACCCTTGTTGTTCCCGCAGAGCTATCTGATCTCAACTGTATTGTTGCTAGGAGACAATTGGAATGCGAGGCGGGCTTCCCTGGCATCCATCCTCCAATGCTGCTCTGGAGTCATTCCATATGGCATGTCCTAGAGCTCCCCAACAGGTCTCAATTGTCAGGCAGAAGGAATCCTTGAAGGGGGCATCCCACAACTCCCTACGTGGGAAAACCTCCAAGGCCTTGAGATTCCGCTCCGTTCATGAAGAGGCAGTCATGCACAGAAACTCCAACCTGAGCCAACGTCTGATCCCTGCTGTGACTTCAGATGCTTGAGATATTGGTTCAGATCTGCGGGTGTACCTTCTGTGTCCTCGGCCTGAAGCCCAATTCGAGCTTGTGTTCTCAGACTTCTGTCCTCACACTCCTGGCCCAGAAGCCCTCATGTTTGGCAATTCCGGACCCACAATGCAGCACTCTGCCTGCCCTCTAGAAAAAATATCTTTCCTAATGAGCAGCCCAGGCTCCTCAAATGAGAATAAATCTACACGGCACTCGACGGTACCCAAATTATATAGTCTAACTAGGGCACTAATACACGGTCTGACACAACCTGAAGCTGAGCCTCCTGACCAAGACCCAGCAGCTGACCGCACAGTGAGCACATCAGTCCCGCCAAGGCCTAGGTCGTCATCTCTTCCCAACTGCGGTTTTCAGGCTTCAGAACCTAGACCTTATCTCCAACCACTGCCCAGGGTTGAAAATGATGCAGAAATCAGAACTCCTTCCCCATGGCAAGAGACCTTCTGATTGGCATCTTGTCCAGAGTTCAGTGTAGTTGAAACCAGTGTAGCCCATGAGCACCCGGCCATGCTCGCGGGCCACATTGGTCACAAACACACATTGTGACTCTCAGCTCAGCCCAGTCCTCAAGTAAGTCCTCTCAGTGGCTGGATGGAGAGACAGCATATTGGGCCTGCCATGCCCATATGCCCCAGTTTTTAACCATATTTTGGGTTGTCCCTTCACTCTTCCCTAGGTCTCTGGTTTGCAATTCCTCTTTGGTGGGGGCACATTAGGTAACAACACTGAGAGGAGACCTCCCATCCCACAGCTTGACGAAAAACAATTGGGACTGGACCAAATCCACAGATAGGAAGATTCGTCCATGGACCATGAGGCCTCCCCACATTCCACTGCCATCGTTGATACAAAATCCAGAGACAAAAGCCTGAGGAAGCGCCGCAGATTCGCTCTTTCTTCATATCCTGAAGAGTTCTTCTCATGGTTTGTAGATTCGGCCTGCCATACCTACGTCCCCAAACCTAAGCTGAGTTTGTGTTTTCAGACTTCTGTCCTCAAAGTCCTGGGCCACACACCCTCCAGGCTGGGGCCCCTGGAGCCACATATTAGGACTGTGCCTACCCAATACGTGGGAATTCTGCCCACTACATTTTCCAAAATCATACAAATTAGCAGAACTCTCCAATGTACCCGAGGCCATCCCAAAAGTATAGGTCTCCCAGCATAAACAAGGGCGGTCTGACACCAGCTGAAATCTACCTCCACTCATACCATAGATGGATGTCCCCAGAGAAGAAATTGAACTACACAGGACCCTAGGCCATAATCGGAACCATTGCTTTGGTTTACAGGCATGTCTCCTCAAAAGTCTGGAATCCAATACCAGCATAGGGGGTTTCCGGAGGCACCCATCAGAACAAATCTCGTCTCCACAAGGAAACTTGTGCATTGGAGCTATGTCAAAAGCTTGGGAGAATACTTCAGGGTCCCGGTGCCACCGCCCCATTCCAAGGCCCTCATGAACACAAACACACATTAGGACCCATCCTCAAGAATGTCCATTTCAACAGCCACCCTTGTTGTTCCCGCAGAGCTATCTGATCTCAACTGTATTGTTGCTAGGAGACAATTGGAATGCGAGGCGGGCTTCCCTGGCATCCATCCTCCAAAGCTGCTCTGGAGTCATTCCATATGGCATGTCCTGGAGCTCCCCAACAGGTCTCAATTGTCAGGCAGAAGAAATCCTTGAAGGGGGCATCCCACAACTCCCTACGTGGGAAAACCTCCAAGGCCTTGAGATTCCGCTCCGTTCATGAAGAGGCAGTCATGCACAGAAACTCCAACCTGAGCCAACGTCTGATCCCTGCTGTGACTTCAGATGCTTGAGATATTGGTTCAGATCTGCGGGTGTACCTTCTGTGTCCTCGGCCTGAAGCCCAATTCGAGCTTGTGTTCTCAGACTCCTGTCCTCACACTCCTGGCCCAGAAGCCCTCATGTTTGGCAATTCCGGACCCACAATGCAGCACTCTGCCTGCCCTCTAGAAAAAATATCTTTCCTAATGAGCAGCCCAGGCTCCTCAAATGAGAATAAATCTACACGGCACTCGACGGTACCCAAATAATATAGTCTAACTAGGGCACTAATACACTGTCTGACACAACCTGAAGCTGAGCCTCCTGACCAAGACCCAGCAGCTGACCGCACAGTGAGCACATCAGTCCCGCCAAGGCCTAGGTCGTCATCTCTTCCCAACTGCGGTTTTCAGGCTTCAGAACCTAGACCTTATCTCCAACCACTGCCCAGGGTTGAAAATGATGCAGAAATCAGAACTCCTTCCCCATGGCAAGAGACCTTCTGATTGGCATCTTGTCCAGAGTTCAGTGTAGTTGAAACCAGTGTAGCCCATGAGCACCCGGCCATGCTCGCGGGCCACATTGGTCACAAACACACATTGTGACTCTCAGCTCAGCCCAGTCCTCAAGTAAGTCCTCTCAGTGGCTGGATGGAGAGACAGCATATTGGGCCTGCCATGCCCATATGCCCCAGTTTTTAACCATATTTTGGGTTGTCCCTTCACTCTTCCCTAGGTCTCTGGTTTGCAATTCCTCTTTGGTGGGGGCACATTAGGTAACAACACTGAGAGGAGACCTCCCATCCCACAGCTTGACGAAAAACAATTGGGACTGGACCAAATCCACAGATAGGAAGATTCGTCCATGGACCATGAGGCCTCCCCACATTCCACTGCCATCGTTGATACAAAATCCAGAGACAAAAGACTGAGGAAGCGCCGCAGATTCGCTCTTTCTTCATATCCTGAAGAGTTCTTCTCATGGTTTGTAGATTCGGCCTGCCATACCTACGTCCCCAAACCTAAGCTGAGTTTGTGTTTTCAGACTTCTGTCCTCAAAGTCCTGGGCCACACACCCTCCAGGCTGGGGCCCCTGGAGCCACATATTAGGACTGTGCCTACCCAATACGTGGGAATTCTGCCCACTACATTTTCCAAAATCGTACAAATTAGCAGAACTCTCCAATGTACCCGAGGCCATCCCAAAAGTATAGGTCTCCCAGCATAAACAAGGGCGGTCTGACACCAGCTGAAATCTACCTCCACTCATACCATAGATGGATGTCCCCAGAGAAGAAATTGAACTACACAGGACCCTAGGCCATAATCGGAACCATTGCTTTGGTTTACAGGCATGTCTCCTCAAAAGTCTGGAATCCAATACCAGCATAGGGGGTTTCCGGAGGCACCCATCAGAACAAATCTCGTCTCCACAAGGAAACTTGTGCATTGGAGCTATGTCAAAAGCTTGGGAGAATACTTCAGGGTCCCGGTGCCACCGACCCATTCCAAGGCCCTCATGGACAAAAACACACATTAGGACCCATCCTCAAGAATGTCCATTTCAACAGCCACCCTTGTTGTTCCCGCAGAGCTATCAGATCTCAACTGTATTGTTGCTAGGAGACAATTGGAATGCGAGGCGGGCTTCCCTGGCATCCATCCTCCAACGCTGCTCTGGAGTCATTCCATATGGCATGTCCTGGAGCTCCCCAACAGGTCTCAATTGTCAGGCAGAAGGAATCCTTGAAGGGGGCATCCCACAACTCCCTACGTGGGAAAACCTCCAAGGCCTTGAGATTCCGCTCCGTTCATGAAGAGGCAGTCATGCACAGAAACTCCAACCTGAGCCAACGTCTGATCCCTGCTGTGACTTCAGATGCTTGAGATATTGGTTCAGATCTGCGGGTGTACCTTCTGTGTCCTCGGCCTGAAGCCCAATTCGAGCTTGTGTTCTCAGACTTCTGTCCTCACACTCCTGGCCCAGAAGCCCTCATGTTTGGCAATTCCGGACCCACAATGCAGCACTCTGCCTGCCCTCTAGAAAAAATATCTTTCCTAATGAGCAGCCCAGGCTCCTCAAATGAGAATAAATCTACACGGCACTCGACGGTACCCAAATTATATAGTCTAACTAGGGTACTAATACACTGTCTGACACAACCTGAAGCTGAGCCTCCTGACCAAGACCCAGCAGCTGACCGCACAGTGAGCACATCAGTCCCGCCAAGGCCTAGGTCGTCATCTCTTCCCAACTGCGGTTTTCAGGCTTCAGAACCTAGACCTTATCTCCAACCACTGCCCAGGGTTGAAAATGATGCAGAAATCAGAACTCCTTCCCCATGGCAAGAGACCTTCTGATTGGCATCTTGTCCAGAGTTCAGTGTAGTTGAAACCAGTGTAGCCCATGAGCACCCGGCCATGCTCGCGGGCCACATTGGTCACAAACACACATTGTGACTCTCAGCTCAGCCCAGTCCTCAAGTAAGTCCTCTCAGTGGCTGGATGGAGAGACAGCATATTGGGCCTGCCATGCCCATATGCCCCAGTTTTTAACCATAGTTTGGGTTGTCCCTTCACTCTTCCCTAGGTCTCTGGTTTGCAATTCCTCTTTGGTGGGGGCACATTAGGTAACAACACTGAGAGGAGACCTCCCATCCCACAGCTTGACGAAAAACAATTGGGACTGGACCAAATCCACAGAGAGGAAAATTCGTCCATGGCCCCTGAGGACTCCCCACATTCCACGGCCATCGATGATACAAAATCCAGAGACTAAAGGCTGAGCAAGTTCCTCAGAATCACTCTTTCTTCATATCCTGAAGAGTTCTTCTCATGGTTTGTAGATTGGGTTGCCATACCTACGTCCCCAAACCTAACCTGAGTTTGGGTTTTCAGACTTCTGTCCTCAAAGTCCTGGGCCACACACCGTCCAGGCTGGGGCCCCTGGAGCCACACATTAGGAGTGTGCCTGCCCAATCCATGGGAATTCTCCCCATTCCATTGTCCAAAATCTTAAAAATTAAGAGAACTCTCCAAAGACCTCGAGGCCATCCCAATATTGTAGGTCTCCGGGGACAAACATGGGAGGTCTGACACCAGTTGAGCATCTACCTCCACACATTCCATCGATGGATATCACCAGAGAATAAGATTGAACCAGACAGGACCCTAGGCCATAATCGGATCCATTGATTTGGTTTACAGGCATGTCTCCTCAAAAGCCAGGATTCCAATACCAGCATAAGGGGTTCCCGAGGCACCCATCAGAACAAATCTCGTCTCCACAAGGAAACTTGTGCATGGGAGCTATGTCAAAAGCTTAGGAGAATACTTAGGGTCCCGGTGCCACCGCCCCATTCCAAGGCCCCCATGGACACAAACACACATTAGACCCCAAGCTAGGGAAAGTCCATTTCATCTAGGCCACCCCGGTTGCTCCCACAGAGCCATCCGATCTCAAATGTATTGCTAGGAGACAATTGGAATGCGAGGCAGGCTTCCGGCCATCCATCCTCCAATGGTGCGATGGAGTCATTCCATATGGGATGTCCTGGAGCTGTCCAACAGGTCTCAATTGTCCTGCAGAAGGAATCCTTGAAGGGGGCATCCCACAACTCCCAACGTGGGAAAACCTCCATGGCCTTGAGATTCCGCTCCGTTCATGAAGGGTCAGTCATGCAGAGAAACTCCAACCTGAGCCAACGTCTGATCCTCGACGTGACTTCAGATGCTTGAGATATGTGTTCAGATCTGCGGGTGTACCTGCCATGTCCTCGGCCTGAAGCCAAAGTCGAGCTTGTGTTCTCAGACTCCGGTCCTAACACTCCTGGCCCAGAGGCCCTCACTTTTGGCAATTTCGGAACCACAATGCAGCACTCTGCCTGCACTCTAGAAAAAATATTGTGCCTAATGAGCTGCCCAGGCACCGCAAATGAGGATAAACCTACACGGCACTCGACTGTACCAAATTTTATAGTCTAACCTGGGCACTAATGCACTGTCTGACACATCCTGAGCCAGAACCTCCTGACCAAAACCCAGGCAGCTGACCGCTCACTGAGCTTATCAGACCCGCCATGGCCTTAGGTCGTCATCTCTTCCCAACTGCTGCTTTTCAGGCTTCAGGACCTAGACGTTATCTCCAACCACTGCCCAGGGTTGAAAATGATGCAGAAATCAGAACACCTTCCCCATGGCAAGAGACCTTGTGATTGGCATGTTGTCCAAATTCCAGTGTAGTTGAAACCAGTGTGGCCCGTGAGCCGCGCCCATGCTCGCGGGCCACATTGGTCACAAACACACATTGTGACCCTCAGCCTGTGCCCAGTGATCAAGTAAGGCCTCAGTTGCTGGATGAAGAGACAGCATATTGGGCCTGCCATGCCCGTAGGCCCCAATTTTTAACCATAGTTTGGTTTGTCCCTTCACTCTTCCCCAGGCCTCCTCTTTGGAATTCCTCTTTGGTTCGGACACCTGAGGTAATAAACATGAAAGGAGACCTCCCTTCCCACAGATTGACGAAAAAAATTTGGACTTGGCCAAATCCACAGAGAGGAAGATTCGACCATGGCCCATGAGGCCTACCAACATTCCACTGCCATCGTTGATACAAAATCCAGAGACAAACGCCTGAGCAATTCCTCAGAATCGCTCTTTCTTCATCAACTGAAGAGTTCTTCTCATGGTTTGTAGATGGGGCCTGCCAAACCTACGTCCCCAAACCTAAGCTGAGTTTGTGTTTTCAGACTTCTGTCCTCAAAGTCCTGGGCCACACACCCTCCAGGCTGGGGCCCCTGGAGCCACACATTAGGACTGTGCCTACCCAATCCATGGGAATTCTGCCCATTCCATTGTCCAAAATCATACGAATTAGGAGAACTCTCCAAAGTCCCCGAGGCCATCCCAATACTGTAGGTCTCCTGGGACAAACAAGGGCGGTCTGACACCAGGTGAGCATCTACCTCCACTCATTCCATAGATGGATATCCCCAGAGAAGAAGATTGAACCAGACAGGCCGTAGGCCATAATCGGATCCATTGCTTTCATTTACAGGCATGTCTCCTCAAAAGCCTGAATTCCAATACCATCATAAGGGGTTTCCTGAGGCACCCATCAGAACAAATCTCGTCTCCAAATTGAAACTTGTGCATGGGAGCTATGTCAAAAGCTTAGGAGAATACTTCAGGGTCCTGGTGCCACCTCCCCATTCCAAGGCCCTCATGGACACAAACACATATTAGGCCCCATCCTCAGGAAAGTCCATTTCAACACAGCCACCAAGGTTTCTCCCGCAGAGCCATCCGATATCAACTCTCTTGTTGCTAGGAGACAATTGGAATGCGAGGCGGGCTTCCCTGGCATCCATCCTCCAAAGTTGCTCTGGCGTCATTCCATATGGGATGTCCTGGAGCTGCCCAACAGGTCTCTATTATCCCGCAGAAGGAATCCTTGAAGGGGGCATCCCACAACCCAAACGTTGGAAAACCTGCATGGCCTTGAGATTCTGCTCTGTTCATGAAGGGGCAGTCTTGCACAGAAACTCCAATCTGATCCAACGTCTGATCCTTGCCGTGACTTCAGATGCATGAGATATTGGTTCAGATCTGCAGGGGGGTACCTGCCATGCCCTCGGCCTGAAGCCCAAGTGTAGCTTGTGTTCTCAGACTTCTGTCCTCACACTCCTGGCCCAGAAGCCCTCAAGTTTGGCAATTCCGGACCCACAATGCAGCACTCTGCCTGCCCTCTAAAAAAATATCTGGCCTAATGAACAGCCCAGGCACCTCAAATGAGGATAAACCTACACGGCACTCGACTGTACCCAAAATATATAGTCTAACCTGAGCACTAATGCACTGTGTGACACAAATGAGCCCGAATCTCCTGACCAACACCCAGGCGGCTGACCGCACAGAGAGCACTTCAGACCCGCCATGGCCTTTGGTCGTCATCTCTTCCCAAGTGCGGTTTTCATGCTTCGGAACCTAGACCTTATTTCCAACCACTGCCCAGGTTTGAAAATGATGCAGAAATCAGAACTCCTTACCCATGGCAAGAGAGCTTGTGATTGGTATGTTGTCCAAAGTCTAGTGCAGTTGAAACCAGTGTGGCCCATGAGGCCCCGCCCATGCTCCCGGGACACATTGGTCACAAACACAAATTGTGACCCTCAGCCTGAGACCAGTCTTCAAGTAAGGTCTCTCAGTGGCTGATGAAGAGACAGCATATTGGGCCTGCATGCCCCTAGGCCCAAATTTTTAACCATATTTGGGTTGTCCCTTCTCACTTCCCTAGGGCTCTGCTTGGAATTCCTCTTTCTTTGGGACACCTAAGGTAACAAACCTGAAAGGGGACCTCCATCCCACAGCTTGACGAAAAACAATTGGGACCGGTCCAAATCCACAGAGAGGAATATTCGTCCATGTCCCATGATGCCTCCCCATATACCACGGACATCGTTGATACAAAATCCAGAGACAAAAGCCTGAGCAAGCGCCTCAGACTCGCTCTTTCTTCATATCCTGAAGAGTTCTTCTCATGGTTTGTAGATTGGTCCTGCCATACCTACGTCCCCAAACCTAAGCTGAGTTTGTGTTTTAAGACTTCTGTCCTCAAAGTCCTGGGCCACACACCCTCCAGGCTGGGGCCCCTGGAGCCACATATTAGGACTGTGCCTACCCAATACGTGGGAATTCTGCCCACTACATTTTCCAAAATCGTACAAATTAGCAGAACTCTCCAATGTACCCGAGGCCATCCCAAAAGTATAGGTCTCCCAGCATAAACAAGGGCGGTCTGACACCAGCTGAAATCTACCTCCACTCATACCATAGATGGATGTCCCCAGAGAAGAAATTGAACTACACAGGACCCTAGGCCATAATCGGAACCATTGCTTTGGTTTACAGGCATGTCTCCTCAAAAGTCTGGAATCCAATACCAGCATAGGGGGTTTCCGGAGGCACCCATCAGAACAAATCTCGTCTCCACAAGGAAACTTGTGCATTGGAGCTATGTCAAAAGCTTGGGAGAATACTTCAGGGTCCCGGTGCCACCGACCCATTCCAAGGCCCTCATGGACAAAAACACACATTAGGACCCATCCTCAAGAATGTCCATTTCAACAGCCACCCTTGTTGTTCCCGCAGAGCTATCAGATCTCAACTGTATTGTTGCTAGGAGACAATTGGAATGCGAGGCGGGCTTCCCTGGCATCCATCCTCCAACGCTGCTCTGGAGTCATTCCATATGGCATGTCCTGGAGCTCCCCAACAGGTCTCAATTTTCAGGCAGAAGGAATCCTTGAAGGGGGCATCCCACAACTCCCTACGTGGGAAAACCTCCAAGGCCTTGAGATTCCGCTCCGTTCATGAAGAGGCAGTCATGCACAGAAACTCCAACCTGAGCCAACGTCTGATCCCTGCTGTGACTTCAGATGCTTGAGATATTGGTTCAGATCTGCGGGTGTACCTTCTGTGTCCTCGGCCTGAAGCCCAATTCGAGCTTGTGTTCTCAGACTTCTGTCCTCACACTCCTGGCCCAGAAGCCCTCATGTTTGGCAATTCCGGACCCACAATGCAGCACTCTGCCTGCCCTCTAGAAAAAATATCTTTCCTAATGAGCAGCCCAGGCTCCTCAAATGAGAATAAATCTACACGGCACTCGACGGTACCCAAATTATATAGTCTAACTAGGGCACTAATACACTGTCTGACACAACCTGAAGCTGAGCCTCCTGACCAAGACCCAGCAGCTGACCGCACAGTGAGCACATCAGTCCCGCCAAGGCCTAGGTCGTCATCTCTTCCCAACTGCGGTTTTCAGGCTTCAGAACCTAGACCTTATCTCCAACCACTGCCCAGGGTTGAAAATGATGCAGAAATCAGAACTCCTTCCCCATGGCAAGAGACCTTCTGATTGGCATCTTGTCCAGAGTTCAGTGTAGTTGAAACCAGTGTAGCCCATGAGCACCCGGCCATGCTCGCGGGCCACATTGGTCACAAACACACATTGTGACTCTCAGCTCAGCCCAGTCCTCAAGTAAGTCCTCTCAGTGGCTGGATGGAGAGACAGCATATTGGGCCTGCCATGCCCATATGCCCCAGTTTTTAACCATAGTTTGGGTTGTCCCTTCACTCTTCCCTAGGTCTCTGGTTTGCAATTCCTCTTTGGTGGGGGCACATTAGGTAACAACACTGAGAGGAGACCTCCCATCCCACAGCTTGACGAAAAACAATTGGGACTGGACCAAATCCACAGAGAGGAAAATTCGTCCATGGCCCCTGAGGACTCCCCACATTCCACGGCCATCGATGATACAAAATCCAGAGACTAAAGGCTGAGCAAGTTCCTCAGAATCACTCTTTCTTCATATCCTGAAGAGTTCTTCTCATGGTTTGTAGATTGGGTTGCCATACCTACGTCCCCAAACCTAACCTGAGTTTGGGTTTTCAGACTTCTGTCCTCAAAGTCCTGGGCCACACACCGTCCAGGCTGGGGCCCCTGGAGCCACACATTAGGAGTGTGCCTGCCCAATCCATGGGAATTCTCCCCATTCCATTGTCCAAAATCTTAAAAATTAAGAGAACTCTCCAAAGACCTCGAGGCCATCCCAATATTGTAGGTCTCCGGGGACAAACAAGGGAGGTCTGACACCAGTTGAGCATCTACCTCCACACATTCCATCGATGGATATCACCAGAGAATAAGATTGAACCAGACAGGACCCTAGGCCATAATCGGATCCATTGATTTGGTTTACAGGCATGTCTCCTCAAAAGCCAGGATTCCAATACCAGCATAAGGGGTTCCCGAGGCACCCATCAGAACAAATCTCGTCTCCACAAGGAAACTTGTGCATGGGAGCTATGTCAAAAGCTTAGGAGAATACTTAGGGTCCCGGTGCCACCGCCCCATTCCAAGGCCCCCATGGACACAAACACACATTAGACCCCAAGCTAGGGAAAGTCCATTTCATCTAGGCCACCCCGGTTGCTCCCACAGAGCCATCCGATCTCAAATGTATTGCTAGGAGACAATTGGAATGCGAGGCAGGCTTCCGGCCATCCATCCTCCAATGGTGCGATGGAGTCATTCCATATGGGATGTCCTGGAGCTGTCCAACAGGTCTCAATTGTCCTGCAGAAGGAATCCTTGAAGGGGGCATCCCACAACTCCCAACGTGGGAAAACCTCCATGGCCTTGAGATTCCGCTCCGTTCATGAAGGGTCAGTCATGCAGAGAAACTCCAACCTGAGCCAACGTCTGATCCTCGACGTGACTTCAGATGCTTGAGATATGTGTTCAGATCTGCGGGTGTACCTGCCATGTCCTCGGCCTGAAGCCAAAGTCGAGCTTGTGTTCTCAGACTCCGGTCCTAACACTCCTGGCCCAGAGGCCCTCACTTTTGGCAATTTCGGAACCACAATGCAGCACTCTGCCTGCACTCTAGAAAAATTATTGTGCCTAATGAGCTGCCCAGGCACCGCAAATGAGGATAAACCTACACGGCACTCGACTGTACCAAATTTTATAGTCTAACCTGGGCACTAATGCACTGTCTGACACATCCTGAGCCAGAACCTCCTGACCAAAACCCAGGCAGCTGACCGCTCACTGAGCTTATCAGACCCGCCATGGCCTTAGGTCGTCATCTCTTCCCAACTGCTGCTTTTCAGGCTTCAGGACCTAGACGTTATCTCCAACCACTGCCCAGGGTTGAAAATGATGCAGAAATCAGAACACCTTCCCCATGGCAAGAGACCTTGTGATTGGCATGTTGTCCAAATTCCAGTGTAGTTGAAACCAGTGTGGCCCGTGAGCCGCGCCCATGCTCGCGGGCCACATTGGTCACAAACACACATTGTGACCCTCAGCCTGTGCCCAGTGATCAAGTAAGGCCTCAGTTGCTGGATGAAGAGACAGCATATTGGGCCTGCCATGCCCGTAGGCCCCAATTTTTAACCATAGTTTGGTTTGTCCCTTCACTCTTCCCCAGGCCTCCTCTTTGGAATTCCTCTTTGGTTCGGACACCTGAGGTAATAAACATGAAAGGAGACCTCCCTTCCCACAGATTGACGAAAAAAATTTGGACTTGGCCAAATCCACAGAGAGGAAGATTCGACCATGGCCCATGAGGCCTACCAACATTCCACTGCCATCGTTGATACAAAATCCAGAGACAAACGCCTGAGCAATTCCTCAGAATCGCTCTTTCTTCATCAACTGAAGAGTTCTTCTCATGGTTTGTAGATGGGGCCTGCCAAACCTACGTCCCCAAACCTAAGCTGAGTTTGTGTTTTCAGACTTCTGTCCTCAAAGTCCTGGGCCACACACCCTCCAGGCTGGGGCCCCTGGAGCCACACATTAGGACTGTGCCTACCCAATCCATGGGAATTCTGCCCATTCCATTGTCCAAAATCATACGAATTAGGAGAACTCTCCAAAGTCCCCGAGGCCATCCCAATACTGTAGGTCTCCTGGGACAAACAAGGGCGGTCTGACACCAGGTGAGCATCTACCTCCACTCATTCCATAGATGGATATCCCCAGAGAAGAAGATTGAACCAGACAGGCCGTAGGCCATAATCGGATCCATTGCTTTCATTTACAGGCATGTCTCCTCAAAAGCCTGAATTCCAATACCATCATAAGGGGTTTCCTGAGGCACCCATCAGAACAAATCTCGTCTCCAAATTGAAACTTGTGCATGGGAGCTATGTCAAAAGCTTAGGAGAATACTTCAGGGTCCTGGTGCCACCTCCCCATTCCAAGGCCCTCATGGACACAAACACATATTAGGCCCCATCCTCAGGAAAGTCCATTTCAACACAGCCACCAAGGTTTCTCCCGCAGAGCCATCCGATCTCAACTCTCTTGTTGCTAGGAGACAATTGGAATGCGAGGCGGGCTTCCCTGGCATCCATCCTCCAAAGTTGCTCTGGCGTCATTCCATATGGGATGTCCTGGAGCTGCCCAACAGGTCTCTATTATCCCGCAGAAGGAATCCTTGAAGGGGGCATCCCACAACCCAAACGTTGGAAAACCTGCATGGCCTTGAGATTCTGCTCTGTTCATGAAGGGGCAGTCTTGCACAGAAACTCCAATCTGATCCAACGTCTGATCCTTGCCGTGACTTCAGATGCATGAGATATTGGTTCAGATCTGCAGGGGGGTACCTGCCATGCCCTCGGCCTGAAGCCCAAGTGTAGCTTGTGTTCTCAGACTTCTGTCCTCACACTCCTGGCCCAGAAGCCCTCAAGTTTGGCAATTCCGGACCCACAATGCAGCACTCTGCCTGCCCTCTAAAAAAATATCTGGCCTAATGAACAGCCCAGGCACCTCAAATGAGGATAAACCTACACGGCACTCGACTGTACCCAAAATATATAGTCTAACCTGAGCACTAATGCACTGTGTGACACAAATGAGCCCGAATCTCCTGACCAACACCCAGGCGGCTGACCGCACAGAGAGCACTTCAGACCCGCCATGGCCTTTGGTCGTCATCTCTTCCCAAGTGCGGTTTTCATGCTTCGGAACCTAGACCTTATTTCCAACCACTGCCCAGGTTTGAAAATGATGCAGAAATCAGAACTCCTTACCCATGGCAAGAGAGCTTGTGATTGGTATGTTGTCCAAAGTCTAGTGCAGTTGAAACCAGTGTGGCCCATGAGGCCCCGCCCATGCTCCCGGGACACATTGGTCACAAACACAAATTGTGACCCTCAGCCTGAGACCAGTCTTCAAGTAAGGTCTCTCAGTGGCTGATGAAGAGACAGCATATTGGGCCTGCATGCCCCTAGGCCCAAATTTTTAACCATATTTGGGTTGTCCCTTCTCACTTCCCTAGGGCTCTGCTTGGAATTCCTCTTTCTTTGGGACACCTAAGGTAACAAACCTGAAAGGGGACCTCCATCCCACAGCTTGACGAAAAACAATTGGGACCGGTCCAAATCCACAGAGAGGAATATTCGTCCATGTCCCATGATGCCTCCCCATATACCACGGACATCGTTGATACAAAATCCAGAGACAAAAGCCTGAGCAAGCGCCTCAGACTCGCTCTTTCTTCATATCCTGAAGAGTTCTTCTCATGGTTTGTAGATTGGTCCTGCCATACCTACGTCCCCAAACCTAAGCTGAGTTTGTGTTTTAAGACTTCTGTCCTCAAAGTCCTGGGCCACACACCCTCCAGGCTGGGGCCCCTGGAGCCACATATTAGGACTGTGCCTACCCAATACGTGGGAATTCTGCCCACTACATTTTCCAAAATCGTACAAATTAGCAGAACTCTCCAATGTACCCGAGGCCATCCCAAAAGTATAGGTCTCCCAGCATAAACAAGGGCGGTCTGACACCAGCTGAAATCTACCTCCACTCATACCATAGATGGATGTCCCCAGAGAAGAAATTGAACTACACAGGACCCTAGGCCATAATCGGAACCATTGCTTTGGTTTACAGGCATGTCTCCTCAAAAGTCTGGAATCCAATACCAGCATAGGGGGTTTCCGGAGGCACCCATCAGAACAAATCTCGTCTCCACAAGGAAACTTGTGCATTGGAGCTATGTCAAAAGCTTGGGAGAATACTTCAGGGTCCCGGTGCCACCGACCCATTCCAAGGCCCTCATGGACAAAAACACACATTAGGACCCATCCTCAAGAATGTCCATTTCAACAGCCACCCTTGTTGTTCCCGCAGAGCTATCAGATCTCAACTGTATTGTTGCTAGGAGACAATTGGAATGCGAGGCGGGCTTCCCTGGCATCCATCCTCCAACGCTGCTCTGGAGTCATTCCATATGGCATGTCCTGGAGCTCCCCAACAGGTCTCAATTGTCAGGCAGAAGGAATCCTTGAAGGGGGCATCCCACAACTCCCTACGTGGGAAAACCTCCAAGGCCTTGAGATTCCGCTCCGTTCATGAAGAGGCAGTCATGCACAGAAACTCCAACCTGAGCCAACGTCTGATCCCTGCTGTGACTTCAGATGCTTGAGATATTGGTTCAGATCTGCGGGTGTACCTTCTGTGTCCTCGGCCTGAAGCCCAATTCGAGCTTGTGTTCTCAGACTTCTGTCCTCACACTCCTGGCCCAGAAGCCCTCATGTTTGGCAATTCCGGACCCACAATGCAGCACTCTGCCTGCCCTCTAGAAAAAATATCTTTCCTAATGAGCAGCCCAGGCTCCTCAAATGAGAATAAATCTACACGGCACTCGACGGTACCCAAATTATATAGTCTAACTAGGGCACTAATACACTGTCTGACACAACCTGAAGCTGAGCCTCCTGACCAAGACCCAGCAGCTGACCGCACAGTGAGCACATCAGTCCCGCCAAGGCCTAGGTCGTCATCTCTTCCCAACTGCGGTTTTCAGGCTTCAGAACCTAGACCTTATCTCCAACCACTGCCCAGGGTTGAAAATGATGCAGAAATCAGAACTCCTTCCCCATGGCAAGAGACCTTCTGATTGGCATCTTGTCCAGAGTTCAGTGTAGTTGAAACCAGTGTAGCCCATGAGCACCCGGCCATGCTCGCGGGCCACATTGGTCACAAACACACATTGTGACTCTCAGCTCAGCCCAGTCCTCAAGTAAGTCCTCTCAGTGGCTGGATGGAGAGACAGCATATTGGGCCTGCCATGCCCATATGCCCCAGTTTTTAACCATAGTTTGGGTTGTCCCTTCACTCTTCCCTAGGTCTCTGGTTTGCAATTCCTCTTTGGTGGGGGCACATTAGGTAACAACACTGAGAGGAGACCTCCCATCCCACAGCTTGACGAAAAACAATTGGGACTGGACCAAATCCACAGAGAGGAAAATTCGTCCATGGCCCCTGAGGACTCCCCACATTCCACGGCCATCGATGATACAAAATCCAGAGACTAAAGGCTGAGCAAGTTCCTCAGAATCACTCTTTCTTCATATCCTGAAGAGTTCTTCTCATGGTTTGTAGATTGGGTTGCCATACCTACGTCCCCAAACCTAACCTGAGTTTGGGTTTTCAGACTTCTGTCCTCAAAGTCCTGGGCCACACACCGTCCAGGCTGGGGCCCCTGGAGCCACACATTAGGACTGTGCCTGCCCAATCCATGGGAATTCTCCCCATTCCATTGTCCAAAATCTTAAAAATTAAGAGAACTCTCCAAAGACCTCGAGGCCATCCCAATATTGTAGGTCTCCGGGGACAAACAAGGGAGGTCTGACACCAGTTGAGCATCTACCTCCACACATTCCATCGATGGATATCACCAGAGAATAAGATTGAACCAGACAGGACCCTAGGCCATAATCGGATCCATTGATTTGGTTTACAGGCATGTCTCCTCAAAAGCCAGGATTCCAATACCAGCATAAGGGGTTCCCGAGGCACCCATCAGAACAAATCTCGTCTCCACAAGGAAACTTGTGCATGGGAGCTATGTCAAAAGCTTAGGAGAATACTTCAGGGTCCCGGTGCCACCGCCCCATTCCAAGGCCCCCATGGACACAAACACACATTAGACCCCAAGCTAGGGAAAGTCCATTTCATCTAGGCCACCCCGGTTGCTCCCACAGAGCCATCCGATCTCAAATGTATTGCTAGGAGACAATTGGAATGCGAGGCAGGCTTCCGGCCATCCATCCTCCAATGGTGCGATGGAGTCATTCCATATGGGATGTCCTGGAGCTGTCCAACAGGTCTCAATTGTCCTGCAGAAGGAATCCTTGAAGGGGGCATCCCACAACTCCCAACGTGGGAAAACCTCCATGGCCTTGAGATTCCGCTCCGTTCATGAAGGGTCAGTCATGCAGAGAAACTCCAACCTGAGCCAACGTCTGATCCTCGACGTGACTTCAGATGCTTGAGATATGTGTTCAGATCTGCGGGTGTACCTGCCATGTCCTCGGCCTGAAGCCAAAGTCGAGCTTGTGTTCTCAGACTCCGGTCCTAACACTCCTGGCCCAGAGGCCCTCACTTTTGGCAATTTCG
>NW_028134106.1:0-56218 GCF_964662115.1 Mustela nivalis | reverse complement strand
GGTGGAAATGTAGTTTTAATAAATATAAATATAAATATAAATATAAAGCATGGAACAGAACTTAACTGATATAGGAAACAGTGAGAGATGGCAAGAACAGAAGAAAACATGTTCATTTACATTCTCTAATACCTGTGAAAATATTCTAATTAGACAGCATAAGAACACCCTGCCTACACTTGGGTCAACAAATACAGTGTGTGCCAAAACAGGCCCCACCCATTCATTTATTTCCCATCTATGGCTGCTTTTGTGGCAGAGTAGGGGCAATGAGACCATATGGTCTGCAAAACTGAAAATGTGTACTATCTGGCCCTTTAAAGAGAGGGAAAGTCCTATTTTTATTTCAAGTTCATTTATCTTCAGGCATGGTAGAAAAGATGCAAATGCAAGGAGAAAGACAAACAAAATCATAAAGGTGACAAAAACTTTTTACCTTTCACCTTTCACCTTTCATTCTAATCTAGGCACTATTCATCGATGTAATTACACTTCTGAGAATGCCAAGGAGATGCTTGCTCATGCTGTTAAAAAGTGTCCCTTAAACACACATACCCCTGGAGATCTTGCTCCTGATTTTCTGGTATTTTTCTCTGTCTGGGTTATGGTGACAAATAGCCCATTCAAGACAAAATAGAAGAAAGTTAGGGTGTCTTTTGGAGCCCACTAACAGACTTACCTCCGGCAGAGTGAATACATCCTATTGGAGGCAGTGATTCGAAAATACTCTGGTTTTGAGCGAGAAGAGCTGCCACTTATGGTTCCCAGACCTAAACGCTGATAGTCTCTGAAACATGCTTTTTCCACTAACTGTTCCATTGTAGACTTCTCTGACGCCTTCAGAGTGGTACTGGTGGGGAGTTCACTATCATCTGAAATTGTGAAGGCAGAAACAGATTTTGAAAAAATGATATGGCTCAAAGTAGAGGATTAGAAGCTTCCTTTTGAAGAGGATTCTTAAACCAAGAGAGGTTTGTATTAGGGTTACAGGCACTATGTATATCATAAATTAAATCCAGTTAATTCTTTGAAGAATCCTTATGTTCAAACATAAATTAAAATAGTAATGGACAGTCAGGAAATAAAATATCAGGAGCTCAAAATGTCAGGGAAAATAAACTCAAAATGCCAGGGGCATGTCTGGCTGGTTCAGCTGGAAGATGAAGCAACTCTTGATCTTGGGATTGTGGGTTTGAGCCCGACACGGGGCGCAGAGATTACTTAAATAAATAAATAAATAAACTTGTAAAAATGCTAGGGCAATTAACTCAAAATTTCTAAAAATAATACAATTTTGAATTCATTAGCCATATTTTTCTGTTTTCAATCAGGCTTGCTTATTAATGCCAAAGTATAGTGATTTCTATTTAGGACTCTATAAAATAAACATTCAAATTTTGTTAGAGGTTAACCCATAGTAAAATTTATCTTTAATATGATCACTATAAAACTTTATCATCCAGGTTTCAGTTAACTTTTCAGAACATAAACTTTTACTAGAAATTTCTAGATTAGGCAGAAGTTCACTCATGGGAAAAGACCTGTCTTAGAGAGATATTAAGAGGTTATACTTTTTTTGTGGAAAATATTTTTGTCAGAGGATGTGGTATACATGGGAAACTCCCTCATAATTTTGCAATCACAGGTTACAGAATCCCTTAAGATTTTAGATGTGGAAGGATTTGCCCAATAATAAGCATTTTAGGGAGGATTTAAGAAAAAAAAAAAACCCAACATTCCTAATTGGTACTGAATGTTCTAACTTTAAAAAAAAAAAAATCCATGTTAAAAACTGCCTAATTTACTTTCTTATTTATTTCTACAGTGAGAGAAGTCTAATTAAGGTTTCAGAATTTTTGGATATGTACTCAAAGTTCTAATGTCAAAGGGAATTATATGGCTCTCTTCCATTTAAAGAAAAAAATAAACCATTTAACAGTTTATACCTACAAATATAAAAGACTTTGTGTTTTACTTTGTGAACTTCACAATGCAAATACGCCATCAACTAAAGGTTTTGTGTTGGCTTTTTATTTTCAGAGGAGCGAAGAGCATTATTTAATTCGGTCTTTTGGTGGAATAAATGTCAAATAATAGGTTTTCGTCCATGTAATCATAAAAACTTCAAATTAGAGGAGTCAAATACCCATGGGTAATGTTTTTATGGCTTTCTATGTGACTGTAAGGAGGCCAGGGTTCCAAAAAATGGTCATTCCAGTAATGCGATCGTGGGTCTTTTCGTTGCTCTCCAAGTACGTAGGTACACATATTGAAAAGGAGATCTTTAGCCAGTGATCTTTCTAAATATGAGGTTTCTTTCTTCAAAACGTCCTTGTTATTATTAGAAGTAGTAGTATTGTAGTTACTGGTGATTGACTCTAAGATCCTGAAAAGAAAAAATGTACAAAGGCATCCTGCCTCCTGTTAGATCAGAATTTTCCCTAGTGTTAATTCCATAGACATAATCCATAGTGGTTTAAGGAACAGAGAACAGTCAATAAGAAATTTTGTGACTGGTTTCCTGCCTGTATTTTCCCAACCAAGAGGTATCTCAGCTTCTCAGACTCTGCCCTTTTTTTTCTTACCATCTAAGAATCTCTTCATCTTTGGTCCCTCATTTTGATTCAGAGTACCCACAATGTTCTTACCCCAAACCCAAATCTTTAATTTTGAATATCCAATGTCCTTGTTTCCTTATTCTTACTGTGTAACAATAAGGTACAGGGGGTTACTTTCTACCTAAATTTCCCATGCACTGGGTTTCTTTCTTTCTCCCTTTGATGAGACCCATGTAACAATGGCCAATGAGCTCTGTGGATTTAGTAAGAGAGAAGCATAATTCAGCAAAACCTTTTCTGAACAATGGAATTTGGGAAAATAACTCCCCCCCACCTATTTTGAGAAGCTGGTAAGTGCCCTCCACTCTTCTTATGAGATCTAGGTTCTTGTGAGTCAAAATTTAAGGACAACTACATCCGAGATTCTTATTCTTACTCATAAGAGGAAAGAATAAAACCAATTCATGAAGGAAAAAAGGAGTTCTCACATACCTGATATATCATCTTCTTCATTCCATCCAGGACGATTCACTCTCTCTTCCACAATTGTCCCTGTCCTCCTCTTCAATAAATACTGCCGCCCAATTGTCATTTTCCCTGCCCTTTTGGCACCTTTCACAATTGTTTTTGAGAAGGTGCTGTAAGTCATAAAACCAAAGAGGCCATCAATTTAATATGAGGACATCATTTACATTTTTTGACACCTACACAGCTCAACTTATTCCTTTTCTACACCCACAGCTACTAGGATTACGGAGCCCTTCAGTAAGTCTCTCCTTTTTAGATCATTTTGTATATGGCAGAGACTAATTTCCTATAAAACACTGTTATCATCAGGACAGCTGAAGGCAAAAAGTGCAAGAACCCAGAGTAGCACATAAGCTACTTATTCCAAATCTAAACTCAGTTGGACTTTTGGTCAAACATGCCCCTTAATGTACTCTGGTTACCCATGCCACCTCCTCCACCAGCTCCCACAAACTGCTGGTAGAAGTCCTCCTTCATGGAAGCCTGTCTGCTCCACTCTCTACTAATTCAAACTCTTTCTACTAACTCATAGGCTTTTCTTTGAGATCATGTAAGAATTACATTTAGCATATGTAAGTATGTATGTGTGGTGTCCTGCCTTCTGACACTGTAAACCTTTACATACTCAAGACAATTCTGAGTTGTTTTAAATCTTAAAATTGCGATATCTATCTTGTAGCTGGATAGATTAAGCTTGATACAGAAAACGTTGATTTTATGTGTGTGTGTGTGTGTGTGTGTGTGTGTGTATTTCCTCCCACAGTCCATAGATTCTAAACATAAAATGCCATAAAAGCTTCATATCTTCCATAGAGGGTTGGAATAAGAGATGTCACAGGCTCCCCTGTGACTCCATCCTGCAAAGACAGGATGTCTGGCTCGCTGCTGTAAATGCCTAGGAAGCTGCTCATGTTTCAGTGTATCATTTCTGGATCTCCATGGGCCCCTTCACTTACCAGGGAACTATGGTACAGGTGGTCAGCTATGCAATTTAGTAATGACACACTGTCTGGAACCTCAACTCTTCTATAACCTCCAGCATACCCCATTTCTAGCAAAGAAAAGGGCTCTTCTCCAAAGTCTGCAGAATACTCCCTAATATGTAATTTGTACTGGCAGATGCCCAAATTCTAAGTGATTAATAGTGAATGAACTGAGCTTTTGGCCCCTATATTTTATTACTAATTGAAGATAAATTTTAAGCAATTGTTATTTTGTAATAACCGAAACGCAAAAGTTTCAACATAAATTACTAAAAATTTTCAGAAAACAAGGGGTCCCACAAAGAAATAAGACAACTAAATGCAATGTCTGATCCTGGAATGGATCCTGTACTAGGCAGAAAAAAAAAAAATAGCTATAAAGGATTATCAGCAATTTGAACAAGGATGCTGGATTAGATATAAGTTATATACCAATTCAATTTCCTGGTTATATACCATGGTTTGTTCTTAGAAAATACGTATCAATATATTTAAGGATAAAGGAGTATTATGTATATAATTCAAATGGTTTAGAAAAAATACATATGTGAGAGAAAATGATTAAAAAGTGGAGCAAAACATAAACAATTGTATCTAGGTAAATGGTATATAGGAATTCTTTGTGTTATGTTGCAACTTTTCTGTAAATTTGAAACTAAACCAAAACAAAAAGTTACAGAAAAAGAAAAAACAAAGGCTACCATCTCTAGATCAAAGCAAAACTGTCTACTAGGTCTGGATATCAAAGAAAACTGAAGGGCCTGCTCAAAGCCAGTTAGAAAGGAATCAAGATGGGAAAAAGGGGGAACAGAGTTTCACATTCAAAAAAATATATTATGAGCAATGGACATATTGGTCAAAACCTCTTATAGCATTTAGTTTTTGAAACTTGCTCCACACATCAATGCTACTGCTCCATAACTTTCCGAGCTATGTCCAATGGGCTTCACAGAATGGCAAACAAAAACAGCAGTCACGTATACACTGACACAAAGGAGAGGTCACTTCCCCTGTCGGGGAGTTATGAAAAGGCTGAAATGAAGAAACTTGACTGTCTTCTTACCGGAAGGATGTGTTCTTTTCCTTCTGTTTGGGTAAAATTATTTGTGGGGTAGTTTGTCCAGCAGCAAAAGCAAAGGTGTTGAAAATGGACTGAGGATAACGGAACTTCATTAGCTGTTTCTTAAAGATCTCTACTACCTCTGGACTCACTTCTTCATCAAACGCTACTTTAATCAACTAGAAAGAAAAGAGAGAAAATACCTCAGGATTAATTAAGGATTTCCAGATAACATCCTCCCAAGTTATTGAAATACCAGAAAGTTAATACTAAATGGCAGAAATCCAGAGGTTGAGGGGACCTTGGATATCATGTAATATAATTTTTTATTTAAAAAAAGGGCTCAAAAAATTTTTTTTTACAAAGGGCTCAGAAAGGTATACTTGTCATAGATGGTTCACTGGCAAGGAAAATCATGTATCTTGAAGTTGGGTTTCTTTAAGACTACCTTTTCTATGATGGGATAGAGAAATTAACTTACAGTGTCTGAATAAGGAAACATGTCTTTCTTTTTTTTCAACTATTGGCTCTAGATGGGGAATTTGGCCTAAGGAAGCTTCTTCTTACCCAGAATTACCATAAATCTAGTAAGAAAAAGTCTGCTTGACTAGAATCCTAAGCAAGATAGCAGGCAATATTCCAGTTTAGAGTCCTCTGGCAGGTGAACCAGTGAAGAAATCCCCGGGTGGTCCCTGCCCCCAGGTGATGGGGAGTAGGTCTGGAGCCTAGAGATCAGTAACCTCACATTTCACACAATGAGCACATGGAGGTCCTAGGGGTGGCTGGAAGAAATGCAGCAAGAAATGGCGCCCTCAAAAATCTGAGAAGTCAGAGACAAGGCATAAAAATAGGAAGAGCAAAATTTTATAGACTAAGAACTGTAAAAAGGAAAATCTAAAAGAAGATCACTCTTCCCATGTCTGCTTTTATCAGTAATTCCACAAGTTCTGATATGTTTAAAGCTCCCTAGAAAATCCTCTGCTTAATTAAAAGCTATTTAGTTAGTACCAATAGTACTTTAGCCCTGACTATAATTCTTAAGAGTTTTATCTCTTCCACAGAAGTGCCATAGGGCATTTCCTTCTGAAACAGGTGCCAAGAGAATTGTTTTCTCTCTAAAGCCTTTATCAAACACAAAGGTATGACTTGGCAGAGAACAAGAGCCAACTGTATGTGTCTGAATTTCTAAGATCACTAATTATTGACAGATACCTGTTGGTACTCAGTTGGCCAAGGGGTTCAGGAAGTGAGGGATTAAATACAGAATGATTCAGGTTTACTCAGTTGAAGATTACCCTCTCAGACCCTCTGATCCTCATCCTCTAACGTCTGAGTCCATTACCACAGAAAGTAGCCACATCGTTTGTAGAAGACTCTTAAATAGTAGAGAAATGGTGGCTCCCTTTAAAAAAAATTTTTTTGGAAAGATTTTATTTATTTGACAGACAGAGATCACAAGTGGCAGAGAGGCAGGCAGAGGGAGGGGAAAAGCAGGCTCCTTGCTGAGCAGAGAGCTCAGCACAAGGGTGGATCCCAGGACCCTGGGATCATGACCTGAGCCAAAGGCAGAGGCTTTAACCCACTGAGCCATCCAGGTTCCCTGGCTCCCTTTCTTAATACCTGAAAAGATGCTGATGTAATCTGTAGTCCCTCTTGCATGTTCTGCTGCAGCTGGTTCTGCATGGTAATCTTCTTCTCCTTGGTGATGGAGGCAATAGGAAAACTCCGCACAACTGTCTGCTCACCAACTACAGGAAAGAAGGACACAGACTCAGCAACAGCATTTTATTGCTTATTTATAGAATCCCTGCTTCTCATTTTATCAGCCTCTGCTAACAAAATGTATCAGGAGAGGCTGATGCCCAGGAATGCAGTGAGAAAATGCCATGATTCCAGAATCACATTCATTGATTTTATTGCATGGCAATTCACTCCTGAGACATGATCCTTTCCTGGAGTGAATGAACCATCCCAGTCTGCTCGCCTTCATTCTTTCTACTTCTCCAAACGGCTGTGTGCCACACCAGATCACCTGGTTTAAGGCAATCTTAAAGATTTTTAATCTTAAAGGCATCCATGACATTTAATGTAAGTATAAAGCAAAAGAGAAAAGATTTTTAAAATGTGTTTCTATATATGATAAAAGGTGCTGTATCATGTATTTGTGCCTTCAGAAGATACAGGACTAAGTGTAGGCTGAAGAGTTTTAAAAATTTAAATATTAAAGCAAGGAAGGGAAAATGTAAATAATTATCAACTACTAGAGGTTGTGAAGATGCAAGCCTAGAAAATAAGTAGTACATGCAAAGCCTCACTTGGAAAGTTCAAAGATGCCCCTGGGAGAGGAGAGTCACATGCTGAATATAACATGCCATTAGCTCCTAAGTTTGAGGGAACAGAGATTTAAATATTTCAGAAAGGGAGAAGATTTCTGCGAGCTAGATGGCTAGAGAATGATTCCTGGAGGAAGTGAGAGGGAAGGTGAGGTTTGAAGAGAGCGTAGGCTTAGATCTGCAGAGGGGGAGAGGAGGGAAATTCAGGCAGTGGTACAAGTGAAAGACCAGGAACAGCAATGAGCAAGGCGCCTTGGCTAGTGAGGCAGATGGGTGAGAAGTGAACTAGGTTTATGAGTTCACCCATACATCTACTTATCATCATCAGAATTTCTCATTTCCTGGATCTATCAACTCCTAACCTAGAAAATTCTGATTATCCTCTTATGCTGAGCTCATATCCAGAGGCTAAACTAAATTAGGATGTATACAGAATTTATACAGAAACAACCTATACTTATACAATACACATAAAATCATCAGATTTCTAGGTGTCACTAAAGGAGATATTTTAAATTAGAAATTTAAAAAGAGAAATGAAAGAGGCAATAAGAAGGCTTTCTCTGATTAAAAATAAAAAATAAAAAATTTTGCATTTCCCTAAAATGCAAAATTAACCCCAAAATTGACAGGAAAAAACAAGAGAACAATATAAGCCTTTATACTAAGTATGGTTTTGATTTTTTTAAAAGGAAATAAACAAGAACAACTTAAGTGACCAAATATCTTATATATCCCCAGAATATATGTTTGTGGCCACTAAGCTCACAAGCCACAGTACAAAGGAAATTTTAAGTATAGATATTTAGTTTCTTTTAAAATTACATTTGCTTTCAAATACAAATATAATTTATGTGTGGTGATATGGCAGGAGAGGGCTGAAAAATTTTGCTCCATTTTCTCTCTTTTCCAAATGAATACAACTATGTCCATAGATTCATTTTGATTATTAAATTTTATGAGATTTTAAAAAATTACATGGTAAGCACTCTTTTATGAATAAGACAATAGACCATCTTGATTCTATCCATCAGAGGAATTACGCAACTGTGAGATTTTAAGGATACTACATTTTATACACCTAAAGTCCACTAACAAAATGTACAGCACATATAGTACATCTCATCAAATGTTACTGATTGAAAAATTGCAGATGAGGAAGGAACTTAGTGACCATTTTTCTCAATGGTTCTCAATCCTTACTATGTATTAGAACCACTTCTGGGGCTTAAAAACGCACAGATGCCTGGGTCTTTCCATTCCTAGAATCCTATTCCAAGTATTAATTCAACTGTGTGAGGGTTGGGCCCAGATTGGTAGTTTTTTTTTTTTTTAAGCTTTCTGACAATTCAAATATGTAGTCAAGGCTGAGAACCACCGAATTATCACCAATCAAGCCCAATACCCTAGTTTTATAAAAGGGGAAACTAAAACTTGGAAGAGAGGTCAGGGGACTTAAGATATCACAATTAGCCAACAGCAGTCTGAATCTGAGCTTCTTATTTAGAGAGCAACAGCTCTAGCCTGAATGTTTTACGCTCTTCCCATCAATCAAAAGAGTTTAGAGATTACAGTGATTTTAAAAAGATAATTCAGACTTGATAGGGCATGCTATTCCTTTCTAATATGGAAGAGTACACAGAGTAGTAGAATATGGAAATAGAAATTGAGGGAGTTTAGTGAATGGAAGTTGTCTGCCAAAAGGGAAATGAGGTTAGTTGAAATGTGACAAGAGGAAGTGGGGTTAGTTAGTGCTGTACAACCCTATGATGCTTAGCATATCTTTCCACAAAAGGAATCATATGTCTGGAAGACCTGAACCTTGCAGTTAACTACGAAACTTGCAGTTAACTATGCGACTCAGAAAGGTGGGACAAATCGGCAGGAGACCTCGTTAGCAGCTTTATACTGTGAATATCCCTAAGTCACAATATACTGCCTCATGAAATTCTGATTGTTTCAGTGTATAAACCTCATAAAATTATGATTGTTTCAGTGAATAAACCTCATGAAATTCTGATTTTTTCAGTGAATGAACCCTTGATGTACTGTTTAGAAGATACCCTTGGTTCTTTAAATAAGACTTTAAAATCCAAATAATCATTAGCTTTGACAGACAAAGGACTCTAAAAACTACTTGGTGACAATAGGCTTTCTTTGAATTTGAAATGATCTGCAAATTACTGCACACAAATGGAACCAAAACCTCAAGCAGCACATGGATATCCATATTCTGATGGCATAATATGAGTCATACCTAGCTGATCATGGGGAGTCCCCCTGAAAAGAATTCTATATGTGGTAAGGAACAAGGCTCCTTCTGCTGGCAGGAGCTGAGGGCCTCCAAGAAGGCCTCCAGTAGCTTCTTCTCTTCCATCAGGGTCTAGCAGGACTCGAAGACCTTCACAGACGATTTCTTCTCCTGGCAGGAGAGCAGGCCTAAGAATCTTGGGCTAATAACAGAGAAAGTATTTCAAACACAAATCTTGCGGGGTTTCTAACACTTACACCAAAGTTATCTTTTCAGTTGCAGATCTAAAAAACCCAAGTCAGACTGCTTAAGTAGCCAAAACGAGAAAACAGATTAGGGAAGAGGCAGAAATGACGTTTTTGTATCCAAATGTGAAAAGATCCTTTGTTCGTTTATTTATTTTTTTTAAGATTCTTTATTATTAACAGTAAAATCATTGGAAATTACTAAGATGTTTAAAATATCTGTTCAATGGAACATTTTGCAACCATTACCTAGATCTGTATGTGTTAAAATACAAAGATATCAAGGGTACACTGTCAAGTAAAAAAAGGAAGCTGTAAACCAGTATGTATATTATAATTCCCTCTTTTTGGAAAAAGGAAAAATGGTGAGAATATGGACTAAACTGTTAAAGGTGGTACTATCATGGTTAAAGGAAGAGGTGAGGTGGAGTTGGAAAGACCATGGAGGACTTTTACCTTGTTTAATGTGTATTTCTTTAATAATTTAATTTTATACAAAGAACACTGTTACTTCTATAAACTTAAAAAAACAAATAATTAGAAAAACAGATGCATCTTTGAAAGGATCTGCCCTTCTTGGCCTTTATTGAAGATTAACACAAAAACTGGCCAAGTAATGAACATTTACACATCTTGGGAAATGTACAACCACCTGATACACTCCTCTGGAGATAACAGTGCTAGGAAAAAAAAAATCACCTCTCCTGAAGATCTAATACGCTTACTTTTTACTAAGCAATAAAAACTATATAAATCAGTACTATTCTTTTTGTTGGCTCTAGGAAGCTCAGAGCTAAATGTAAAGCCAAAGTTATAATGATATTCAATTTCTCATAGAAATATCTTTCCTATCCATCTGCCTTCTGATTTTTCCTTTGAATTTATTTTTAATAGTTCTGGTATAGAGGTAAGTCCCGACACTAGTCCACAGACTGGTGCCAGATTAGCTGCAAAATAATCATCTGGGAGGCTTGTATTTGAAAGTATAGATTCCCAGACCAAGTCTCAGGGAACTCCAATTCAGGAGGCTGGGGTGGGGTTCAGGACTCTCAATTTTTAATAAACTTCCCAGATTCCCAGATGCTTGGGAGGTATGCTTACAATGTAAACAGATTCAGGAACCTGGTATTTTTATGGTAATTGCCTTAAGTCCTTTTTTTCTGGAAGTGGGCAGGGCATAAAATCTTGTCTTGGGCTTGGAAGTTAGAATGTTCATAATTTATGCCCTGCCTATAAAAATAGACTCAACAAGAGGCTATTATGGCTCCTTTGTTGAATCTACTATTCTCCTTCAGTATCTGTTTTATGAGGATCTACCTGGTAAACTCCTCTGAAAGTTTAATGTATCATTAAAAGTGGAGTCTCTGTAAAAGGTTAGGAGAAGGTGCTTTCTGGGGCACAAAAGTGTATTGTTGCTGTTTTTAAGAAGAGATGTTATAACCTGAAAGCATACAGTTGGAATAATTACCTTCTGTATAGGTGGGAGTCTTCTACTCTCTCGATGTACTGCTTCTAGGGTCTCAATGTGCATAGCTACAATTCCTAGGATAAGTCAGGGTATTCAAAATAAAAGAGAACAAAATAAGCAGAATTAATATAAATTCTGAATGTTTTAGAATTAAAAACTAATCACAGTTTAGTGGTTCCTCAAAAAGTTAAACACAGAATTACCATATGATGTAGCAATTCCACTCCTAGGTACATACCTAAAAAATCAAAAATAAGCACTCAAACAAATACTTGTATGTGGATATTCATAGTAGTTAGAAGTCAGAAACAATCCAGATGTCCACCAACAGTTGAACGGATAAACAAAATGTGGTATATCCATACAATGGAATAGTATCTGGCCATAAAAATGAATGGCATTCTGATACCTCCTACAACATGGAAGAACTTAGAAAACATTATGCTAAGTGAAAGAAGCCAGACACAAAGGAACATATATTGTATGATTTAACTTATAAGAAATATCTAGAATAGGCAAATTCATAGAGATATAGAGCTTACCAGGGACTAAAGAGATGGAGAACGGGAGTTAGGGCTTAATGGGTAGAGTGTGTATTCAGTGATAAAAAAGTTTTTGGTAAAGGATAGTGGTAATGACTGCACAACACTGTGAATGTGATTAACATCAGTGAATTCTACACTTAAAATAGCTTCAAGTGGCAAATTTTACATTATATATATCTTACCATAATTTAGAAATATTAAAAAAATTAATCAGAACATAAAATGGCACACTAAACTACACAAAAGACAAGTATTGTAGGTGTTATGCTGAAAAAAATAGATCCCTAAAACAATTCTTACTCAATTATCTCCAATATTCTTTTTCTCTAATATCTGTAAGTTGGTTACCTGGTATCATGCAATGAAGGCTCTTGATGTGATCCTGAGTAACTCCACTCTCTGTGCAAACCTTGTCAATAAATCGGGTAATGAATCGCACAACAGAATTGGCGATGTCATTATTCTCTGAATCTTCAAACCCACTTTCTGTATCATAGCTCTCAGCTACGCTTCCTGCAATACTGAGAAAATCAAGGAAAGAAATCATGGTTAGTAATCAAATGTAACAAATGACTATTCTATCACCGTTAATTTTGACAGAAATTTAAATCTGCCTACATTAGGAGATTCTATTTGCCTACATTTGAAAGCTACTGTCGGGCATTGTCCTTTGGACCCAGACTTATTTTTGTAAGAAATACCTCTGTCATTCTCCTAAAAAGAAACTCAGGAACCACAGAAACTAAAGCAAAAACAGACTCTTTCATTTATTATCTGATACTTGAAACTTCTAAAAAAAAAACAAAAAAAACAAAACAAAACCAAAAACCTGTTCTCTCAAGTTAATTACCACACAGAACCAGACAAAGTAATATTGCTATCTTTGGCCTTTGAGAACTAGGAGACATGTTCCCTGGTAGGCGAAGTGAAAGAACTTTTCCCAGAAAATAGCATATTGTTTCAAATGGAAGAACCAAACTGTCCTGCGAGCCTTTCTGTTGCCAATATTTGTCTCTTTGAGTGAACCACAGCACTTTTAGACACTTTGAAGCTATCAGTCTTCTGTACATGATAAAATCAAGCAACAGAAGGGAATGAATTTGAAATAATGGATGTGAAAGCGCAATCCCTGTCTTTGCTGCTTATTCAGTTTCCACTGTTCGACAAACACTCTGGCCTCCTATGCCTTCTTTTAGACTGCTCATCATGGAAAAGACTCCTTTGTTTGTTCTAAACTACTTAGTTCTCTTTCCTCCAAATCCAACTACATTAGCTGAATCAGTCTTAAGGTAAAGCTAAACCGTGAATATGGCCTCACACCATCCCAGAGCATTAAAGGACTTAAGTGTCTTAGCCATTCACTACATAGACTTTCAAGGAGCTTGGTCATCTATAGTTTGAAGCAATGAAGGCCTAGGCTATATTGTTCACATAAAATAACTTCTCTGTAGGAGGAAATAAGAGACCTGTGCAGTTGACTGCATAGTGTAAAAGGATGACTTTAAAACAACAAAAAATTGTTTAGCCTGGAAGACTAGAAGCTCTCGGGTATTCTTGACAAAAATAAAGTATCTGGGATAGAGAGATTGAGAGGTTGGGGTCAGAGATGTGGGCTGTGGATGAGTTTCTAAGAGAGTATGAAGTGTGTGGAAAGGGGACTGAGAATGGGGGAGAAGAGAAGCTGCCTGAAAGAGCCTGAGAAGGAT
The DNA here is from genome assembly GCF_964662115.1 of Mustela nivalis. Lineage (NCBI taxonomy): Eukaryota > Metazoa > Chordata > Mammalia > Carnivora > Mustelidae > Mustela > Mustela nivalis. Next base: position 42,541 of record NW_028134106.1, on the reverse strand, counting down.
TTATAAGAGTTAGAAGAACTACCAGCATGTTAGAGTATCACTGAAGACCTAAGAGGTTAGAACATCACTTCTGTTGGGTAAGCAGTTCATGAATTCATTCATTTCATCATATGTTCAACCAACTACTTATTGGGTATGTACTACATGCAAAGAGCTGGGGGTACAGCAATGAATGAGTCATACAATAAGCAAATATACGAAAACAAATCAGGTTGTGGAAAGTGCCATGAAAGAAAAAAAAATGCAAGGTAGGACAAAGAATGATGTCTGTGCAACTTAAGATAGGGAAGTAAGGAAGACCTCTCTAGGTAGATGGCACTTGAGCAGAGAATTAAGTGAAGTGAGGGAGTGATTCTTGTGACTGTTTCAGGGAGTCTATTCCAGATTGTGGGAAGAAATACCAAGACCCTGAGGCGGTATTATGTTTAGAGTGTTTGAGGATTAGCATTAGCAGGGAGACCTTTTCTTGACAGAAGAATGACAGGAAATAAAGTCAGAGCAGTCGTCAAGAGCCAAATCCTGTTAGGTCTTGTAGTCCATCATTCTTAATGGCACTGGAAGTCCATGTCGGGTCGGGAGCAAGGTACGGTTGTGGACGTGATTATAGACAAATGCAATGCACACACTGAAAAAAGGAGGCCCCAGAAACAAAAAGTTACTAATGAATTTGTAATTTTCCAGAGTGCTCTCTGTAAATTGCTATGGCAGAAAGTAACTGAAGGGCTTGATCAGTAGTGGGTGAGACAGCCGAAAAAATTAGGTCATGAAAGAAGAGAGACTGTGGGAGGTGGTTACGAACAATCAGATGAAGTGAAGGTCTTTTATATGAAGTTGGAAAAAAAAAAAGAGTTGAGCAGCTCTGTAGGTAAGGCAAATGCTTAAAATTTTGAAATACGTATAGCAGTATTTGCCCCAAATACTTTATTTAGTCTGTTAAGCGAAGAACAGGAGGGTCTCTGGATGTGCGCTTTTTGGTACCTGTTCGTGACAATGCTGTTGCTTCCACTCTCCCAGTCTCCTGGTGCCGACGTTCTCAGGAGCTTGTTTTTACTCGTATCCAGTGGAACTAGCAGGTTGACCATGAGGTTTGCAAAATGAATGGCCTGACTGAAAACAGTGCTTTCCTCACGCTGCACCAGCTCCTGCTGAGTTGCTTTGCTCAGAGAAGGCCAAAGGCGTAGCTGCTCAGCTGCCAGGTCCATTGCTGTCTTCTCCTGATTCCGGTCATCTGGAAGCTTCTCCTAAAAAAATGAAGCAAAACAATGTAAATCCATGACCCAGGTTTCACAAATCATGGAACATGTTTCAATTACCCATCTATTAAATACCCATGTCACCAAAAAAAAGAGAAAGAAAATATAAAAATAAAACATAACAATAACAACAGAACAAAATCAACTCTTCTTTTTCCTGCCAGCTCCAGCTGGACTTGAGTGGAACAATGTGCTAAATCCAAGGAAGTAGCAGCAAAGCCTTTTACTTCGAACATTTCACTGCATTTATTTATCTCTATGGCCCTGTTCCTTTCAAACAGCTAGTTATAATAAACTGTCGACGGGAAAAATGTATAAATGAATGTAGGTCCAGTAGTATTTACTAATATTCTGATATGTTTCTTCTCTTCTGTTCTTTGGGAGGAGAAGACAGAATGACAAAAGTCACAAAAAATAGAGCTAGATATCCTGGTAAATGTGGGAGTCAAATACTATCAGGACATAGGTATAACAATGGAATCTATTTTATTTTATTTCATTTTTAAAAAAGATTTTATTTATTTGGGAGAGAGAGAGTGAGAGACAGCATGAGAGGGGAGAAAATCAGAGAGAGAAGCAGACTCCCTACAGAGCTGGGAGCCCGATGTGGGACTCAATCCCAGGACTCCGGGATCATGACCTGAGCCGAAGGCAGCCACTCAACCAACTGAGCCACCCAGGCCCCCATTTATTTTATTTTTTATCAAGTTTTAAATTTTATTTTTATTTATGTATTTATATTTTATTTGGGCCGAGAATTTTTTTGGCATATTTTTAAAACATTATCTATTTTAATTTAAATTTAATTAATATATAATGTATTATTGGTTTCAGAGGTAGAGGTCCGTGATTCATCAGTCTTACATAGTACCCAGTGTTCACTACATCATTTGTCTTAATGTCCACCACCCAGTTACCCTATGCCGGGACTCCCCTCCCCTCCAGCAATCTCAGTTCATTTCCTATGCTTAAGAGTCTCTTACAGTTTGTCTCCCTCTCTGATTTCATCTTGTTTTATTTTTTCTTCTCTTCCCCTATGATCTTCTGTTTTGTTTTTTAAATTCCAAATGTAAGAGAGATCATATGATAGTTGTCTTTCTCTGACTGACTTATTTCCCTTAGCATAATACCCTCTAGTTCCATCCATGTTGTTACAAATGGCAAGGTTTCATTTTTTTGGTAGCTGAGCAGTCTTCCAGGGTGTATATACATCACATCGTTATTCATTCATCTGTCAGTGGACATCTGGGCTCTTTCCATAGTTTGGCTTTTGAAGTCCACTGACCTTTAAAACTCCAGGTTTTAAGCCCTGCTGGTTGCAAGAACTCATGAAATTTGGACCCTCTTACTTTCTAAGCCAAATGCTATGGGAATTTGTTTTCCCCATGCACTCCCCTGTGTGCTAGGTAATCTCTCACTCTCCTATGCAACTGTGGCTCCCTCCCTACTGCAGTGGCCATGAACTGTTTCTCTCCCAAACCTCATCTCTGCACTTCCTACCTTCTTTGACGTGGCCTCTTCTCTATCTTAGGTTGAGGAGTTGGTTTTGCCAGTCTTCAGAATGATTTCTGGGATATTTAGGATAGCTGGATAGTTACCTAGCTGTATCTATGGGATAAGGCAAGCCTATGACCCTCCTACTCTGCTGCCATCTTCTCAAAATCCTTATTTATTTATTTATTTATTTGTTTGTTTATTTATTTAACATATGATGTATTATAAGCCCCAGGGGTACAGGTCTGTGAATCAGCAGGTTTATACACTTCACAGCACTCACCATAGCACATACCATCCCAATGCTCAAAATCCTTTTTTCTTTTTTCTGAGTCTGACAATAGGATTTTATTTTTATTTTTTAAAAAGGTTTTATTTGGTTATTTAACAGAGAGAGAATGAGATCACAAGTAGGCAGGGTGGGGGGCAGGCTCTCTGCTCAGCAGAGAGCAGATGTGGGCAGCCCCCTGGGATCATGACCTGAGCTGAAGGCAGACATTTAACGCATTGAGCCACCCAGGTGCCCCTGACAATAGGAATTTTCTTTTTAATTTTTTAATTAACATGTAATGTATTATTAGCCCCAGGGGTACAGGTCTGTGAATCGCCAGGTTTATACACTTCATAGCACTCACCATAGCACATACCTTCCCCAATGTCCATAACCCACTCCCCCCAACCCTCAGTTTGTTTTGTGAGATTAAGAGTCTTTTATGGTTTGACAACAGGATTTTGAAGAGGAGTTTCTTAGTAGGCTGAAATGCTAAGAAAAGCTAGTATACTAGTTTTACTTGTCTCTAATCTAGGTATCACTGAGAGACTTCTTTAGAAGAAAGGACAGAGAAGCAGTGACATGTGTTTGCTCTACAAATGCTTTTGAGATATATCAATGTTAGCTTTATATCTGCTTTAAAAAACTATCAAAAGCACCACACTAGCCCAAATATTTCTGGAGCATGACCTCAAACTAATTTGCATCTGTTACAGTTACCCATTACCCAAGTGTATTTGGAAATACCCAAGTGTATCTGTTTTGAAAGAAAAGTCCGAGTTTTACATTAAATTAAGTAAATAATTCACACTAACAGTGTATAATAATAATTTCGAATACAAGATAAATGTCAGATAGTGGTATTTTTTTAATTAAAGTTTCCATTTTTATCATTGTCAAGAATAGACAATATTTAAAATTACATGAGACACAGAAATATTTGAATAGTACTATGTAGTTCTAAATTCATTCATCTCACATAATATAAAGTCAATTAAAAATAGCAGTTGAGGCAAGATGCTAAACCAACTAAGCCACCCAGATGCCTGATTTTATTATCTTAAAATATTTTTGTGATATTTTTCTTAAGTATAATTCATGCTGATAAAATATATGGAAACATTGAATATTCCCAAAAGGAGAAATAGATTTATTGCTGACATACTTTCAAGAACTATTGAATTTTATATTTATTTCAGAGTCATTTTGTTTTGTTTTTGTTTATTTTGTTCAAATTCAATTAATTACTATAGGATATACTATTAGTTTCAGAGGTAGAGTTTAGTGATTCATCAGTTACATATCATACATAGAACTCATTACATCAAGTGCCCTTCTTAACTTCCATCATCCAGTTACCCCATTTCACCACCCACCACCCCTCCCGCAACCATCAGTTTGTTTCCTGGTATAAGAGTTTCTTACGGTTTGTCTCCCTCTCTGATTTCATTTTACTTTATTTTTCCCTCTCTTCCCCTATGATCCTCTGTTTTGTTTTTTAAATTCCAAGTATGAGTGAAATCATATAAAATTATCTTTCTCTGCTGACTTATTTTGCTTTGCATAATACCTCTAATTCCATCCAGGTTGTTACAAATGGTAAAGATTTCATTCTTTTTGATGACTGAGATCTATCTATCTATCTTTATATATATATATATATATATATATATATATATATATATATATAAAATCTCCTTTATCCATTCATCTGTTGATGGACATTTGGGCTCTTTCCATATTTGTGGCCACTGCTGCTAAAAACATTGGGGTGCAGGTGCTCCTTTGGATCACTATGTTTGTATTCTTTGGGTAAATACCTAGTACTGCAATTGCTAGGTCATGGGGCAACTGTTTTTAACTTTTTAAGGAACCTCCATACTATTTTCCAGAGTGGCTGTACCAGCCTGCATTCCCACCAGCAGCAGTTCCCCTTTCTTCGCATCCTTGCTAACATCTGTTGTTTTCTGACTTGTTAAGCTTAGCCTTTCTGACTGGTGTGAGGTCGTATCTTATTGTGGTTTTCATTTGTATTACCACAGTGTTAGTGATGTTGAACACTTTTTCATGTGTCTGTTGGTCACTTGTATGTCTTCTTTGCAGAAATGTCAGTTGATGTCTTCTGCCCATTTCTTGATGGGATTATTTGTTTTTTGGTGTTGAGTTTGAGAAGTTCTTTATAGACTGGATACTAGCCCTTTATCTGGTTAGACATTTGTAAATATCTTCTTCCATTCCATTGGCTGCCTTTTGGTTTTGTCAACTGTTTCCTTTGCTGTGCAAAAGCTTTTTATTAGAGTAATTTAACTTTAATTTGACACGTCTTCAAAAAGTTAATTGCACAAAGACATCTGCTCAGGTATTTTCATTTTCTTTTTTCTGTTTAACTTACTATAATCATTTCCAAAGAATTCCTATTTATTAGCATGTAATAAAATAATTCCACTGCTAAAGACTGTATTAAGAAGCTATTATGGAAAAATATAATACCAGAAATCAACAGAAGAAAGATGATCACCACAGGACTCCCTAAGATGAACCTCAAACACAGTGGCAGAAAGTGGATAGATAGATTTCCTTTTGCTCTGGGAATACTTGAATAAGCTTTCCTTGAAGCCACAACACCAGTTCCACACTAGTATCTTTTTTTTTAAATTTAAAGATTTTATTTATTTATTTGAGAGACGGAGATTATAAGTAGGCAGAGAAGCAGGCAGAGAGAGGAGGAAGCAGGCTCCCCGCTGAGCAGAGAGCCCAGACGGCCTGATCCCAGGACTCTGGGATCATGACCTGAGCCGAGGCAGAGGCTTCAACCCACTGAGTCACCCAGGAGCCCCCACACTAGTATCTTTCTTCTCTTACCTTTCGCTTCAGATGTGGGGCATGATTGTCTTCTGTGGCTGAGAGATACAGGGAGCGCACCTGTTCCTGCACTGCATTGTAGAAGGTTGTCTCCCAAAATTGCTGATTTGTCCAAATGGGGTGGTCCTGAACACAGGTGTAAGCAAACTGGCTGACTCCATGGGCCAGTTTCTGTGAGAACACACAATACGCATCACCACAGGGCCGACACAGTCATGACAATTCAAAAAATTACAGGGGTCACGGTTAACCACAGATATCATTAAAGGGTTTATCTAAACAATGATCTTAGGGCAGTACAAGCTTAGCAATCAGAAACTTATTCATTTTTAACTGGAACTTTGGGCTTGCTATTGAATCCTTCAGGGTCTCAGTCTTTCTATGGACATTTTAGCAATAGCTAGAAATCGAAGTTACCATATGAATTAGAGAATGTATGAAAAGTACCTGGCACTGTACTGTGCACACTGTAGAGCTGATAGCTCTTAGTACAACTGGGATATGTAAATGAAATTCATCACAACCTAAACATTAAACTTCAGACAATTAAAATTTTTTTTCTACAGTACATTTTTGGGGGGCACTGACTGAAATGTGAGAGAGCCTGCAGCTCGGCCTTACACACAGAATGAGGGCATATCACGCATTTGAGACTCAAGAAGTGTCACACCCTCCCTACTCTAGCTCTTTACCTCCCACCAAGGCTACTGCCTGCCTCACATACTCCCTAGCAGACTGTCCTGGGCTTTGAGGGCATTTTCTGCTCACCAAATGGTCATGGGAAGGTAATCTCAAACCATACCTTCCTTCCCAGGACTTCTGTTGGGCTTCAAATTAAGAGCAAACCTTACTCTGTTATTTACAGTAGAGAGAAGGAAAACTAACTCTGCAGGCATTTAGGGCACTTCATAAATATTTACACACCTCATTTAATACTAAATATAAGACGCACATTATTATTGCCAATTTACAGAACAGGAAACGGAAGTTCAGGGAGGTTTAAGCAATTGTCTAAAGTCAGATACCAAGTTACATAAGTAGTAAAGCTGGTTTTTAAGCCTAAAGTTTGCTTGGTTCCAAAACCCCTGCTCTTTTTTCTATACTGAATTGTCTTGCAAAAGAGCATCATAAAATAAATACTAATTAGCACTGCTGTTTTTTTCTGCATTTTAGGATTTTGTTTCTCAAAGTAATATTCTGCACTGAAGATCTGATATGATTTTAATTAACATTGTATTTTTGCTTCTACATATGATTCATATTGTCAAGTTTCAGTTAATGATTTAAACCATCTTTCCACAGCTCTTACTTTCATCTCTAAAGATTAAAGATGTTTCAAAACTTTTTTAATCCATCATTTCTCAGGAAACAGCAGGTAACATTCTCAACGAACATCCTTTTTGTCCATTTTATTTTTTTTTTGGAATTGAGTAGAACTAAAGTTTCTGATGTGTTTTCTTTTAAAGCAATTTAATAAACTGACTTCTTTCCACTTGATCTTAGCCAAAAGGCTGAGAAGCAAGTAAACTGATTTCTCTCTTAGAATATCAGACACTGAAGATTACTTTAAGGTTATACATGTTACTGTTATGTACCAAAAGTTGGTTCATTTCTTATGGATGCTTAACAGATGAATTAGGCATTTGGTAAAAATGATATCCTCAATACATGCTAATTTTCTTTTGGCCTAGAGCAGACTAAACCTAGAACTGAAAATAGGCACCACACAGACCATGAAATGTAGTACTTATGTAGTACTTACATGTACTAATGCAAGTGGGACGGCTGTTATTTTGCCTATGAGGGTCTACATATTTCTGCATCCCATGTGTAAGTCCCTTTCAAGACAGGACTATGTACTGCTGCTGAGGTGATTGACTGTAACTCCAATCAGGTGGCTATAAGTTGAGATTGACTGTGATACAAAAATCAAGAGTTCCCCAACAGTAAGCTGCATAAGGATCGCTGTTGATCTTCATACTTCATATAGTATATGCCTATATACTCGTTTAAAAATACAGTTCCTACCTCCCAATGGGAAATTATGGGCAAAATGTGGTTCTGTGAGTACGTAAGCAGAAGCCACAGACAAAGTGAATCACATGTTCCTCCTATACTCTGCTTGCAGATACGTGGGATGCAGGTTGCGTGTGTGTGTGTGTGTGTGTGTGTGTGTGTGCACCCCACAGCAATCTAAGGACTAACAATGTTCATTTTGAAAGGGATTTTAAAGACATGAAAGTCAAACAAGACAAAAATAATTCTCAGTTGCCTTTCCCGTAGGTGTAGTCAGAAGCAGCACTATTTTCTACAAATGTGATGTATTAAATACCAGCTCTTAAAATTTTGGAGTTCTGAAATTAATACAGATGGGCTCAGAAAACCAGAGCTTTTAACAAATCCTTATCATTTTTTCAAATAAAGAAACCTACTTTTAGGATCGCTGACACACCAAAAAAAAAACTATTATTAATTACAGATCTTTTATTACAAATTGTCAGAGCTCCCCAGGGATCTGAAAGTATAATGAAGTCCTGTCTTTGTTTTTCAGCATTTTTCTTACTGATGTTGCATATTCACTCTCCTTGGCAGTTACTTACCAATTATTATCTTCCTATTTATTGACAAACTAAAAATGAATATGCAAAAACTCACTCCCCTAAATCTTCCAAACAAAAGTGGAAGATGGTATAAAAACAATGAAAGCAGCTCAAAGAGTCAGAACCCACAACGTGTTTACCAAGTGAGAAACTGTAGCAGTAGGACAAGTAACTATAGGATAAATACTTTTTGGTGACAAGACAGTTGCACATGGTTATGGCATCTGTTATATGCATAAGAAATCATTAATTTCCAAATACTCAAATATAATTATTTTTCCAAACATGAAATTCACCTCCTTTCTTTGTGGTTTCCTGCTACGTCTTCCCAAGCATAAGCAAGACACTGTGTCCAAGCATAAGCAAGAGACACTGTGTCTGTCAGTGTTGGGATGGGCAGGGCCACTGCACTGATGGACAGGTGTGTTCTTAGGACCAGCAGAGGGCAGTAGCACATTATTCTGCCTACATCCCATCAGGACTTAATGATGGGAATTACAAAAATGGAGCATTGTGGTCTGGCTGGTCTTGAAAGTAGGTGGTAAGGTGAATACTTCATGTCTTCACTGTATATTTGAGAGACCTTACAAAGAAAATGGATTTACCTAAGGTCATCCAGCAAGATGGGCAGAAGAGAAAGGAACAGAAATAAGGTTTTCTATTATTCAACATCATTTCTGTAAGTTAAAAAAAAATGAGATATTCCACAAAAGAAAACTATATTATAATTATCTAGAGAAAGATGTGATGAGATTGTTTAGGGTTTCTAATGTGCTATATCATATGCTAATAGTTTCAGTCATAAACAAGGAAAACAAGCACCTGTATATAAAACTATCTCCTGATTCTAATCACTTCTTTGGTTTGAAGAAAAACCTTTCTTAAAATCAAACTGGCCCATATGCCAACTTCACGACCTTTTATTTTGCTCAAAGATGAGACTCAATTCCCACAGAAGGTCTAAGGGTGGTGGTGGTGGTGGTGGTGGTGGTGGTGGTGGTAGGGAATGTTGTTGTCAAATGACATCTCTTCCTTTCTCTCCAATTTTGCAACACTATTTATTTTACACTTCATAATAATTCTTATTATTCTTCCCTAAAGAAAAAAGTGATATTTTGGCATGCAATTTTATGAGATGTTAAAAAATATGTTGACTGCCTTCCTTATCTAGAAAAAAATAGCCCTGATGGTACTAGATTAAGCAATGCTATTCATTTTACACAAAGCATTCAAAGGCAACCTCAGCATGAGATAGGATATGGAGAATAACTTAATGAGGTCACTGATAAGCAGGCCAGATTCAAATCCAAATAAATGGACACAAATCATCTCAGAGACAAGTTGGTCAAGGGAAAGGTCAAAATACCAGTATGTGGGGCCTGTCCTAAGGTCTGCCTGGCTAGACAAGTTTGGTCTCCAGGCCCAAGGCCCCATTTAGGGAGCTTAGAGGGAAACCAGATTTCAGGAAAAAAAGTTAGCTGGTAGGACCAATTCCATAAATACATAATAGTCTTAATTTAATTTTAATTTTATAATTTTCTTTTTTAATTTTTATAATAGTCTTAAGGAATAATGCAGAATACAAAGATTCATTGTTTAAGTTACTGGGTATTTCCTATCGAGCTCTGGATACCAGAATAGAAATATACCTCTTTGCACAGTTTGGGGATAATGCCAGCCAGTCCTTTTATGATTCTATACCAGCCTGACCAAGTCCAGATATTAAGTCACTTTAAAAATTTGAGTATTTTTTTGTTTCAACTTTTTATTTAAATTCCAGTTAGTTAACATACAGTGTCATATTAGTTTCAGAAGTAGAATTCAGTGATTTATCACTTACATCAACACCCAGTGCTCACCACAAATGCCCTCCTTAACACCCATCACTGCCCCCCATCTTCCTCCAGCAACTCTGTTCTCTGTAGTTAAAAGTCTGTCTTACGGTTTGCCTCTCTTTTCTCACCCTCAAATGCTTAGTCTTGAGAGACAAAAGGAAGACAGGAATAGGAAAAATGTGCGTCAAAAACCTGTATTTACCAAATCTTAATCAAACCTTTAACATATTGGCTTCATGCATTTTTTTAAAACAAAGAACATTTAACATTATAGATATGTTTGAAGCCCACCATATACCCCTCTTGACCCCATCTGCCTCTGAATTCAGAGTTTGCCTCTCTTTTCTCACCCTCAAATGCTTAGTCTTGAGAGACAAACAAAAGGAAGACAGGAATAGGAAAAATGTGATCCTGAATTAGGTTTTTTTCATTCCCATTTATATGGCTTTTATACCTGTGTATGTCCACGAAGAATATTTAGGATTATATAGCAATTTCATTTTATCTCTTATTGGTGATACTTCTCAAAGTATACAACTTTTTCATTGATTTATGTTACATTTAATTAAACTATGTAATTAATTGAAGCAAAACACAACGACATACAATCAAAAGGAGCAGAAAGCAAGTGGCCTATAAGCAGGGAGTATATAGGATACTGTGTGCATTAGTCAGTGTAATTTACAAAATGGCAAATAATCCTAATAGTTAAAAAAAGGTAACTGTGAGAATCTACTATAGTTTTTTCTTTTCTATTACCTGATACTCTACGTTTGAACAATGAAAGTAACCTCAAATTCGTAATGGTCTAAACCTCTCCTGAGTTACTTAGAAAATCTTGGCACACAATTCCTACACAAGAAGTATTCATTCACTAGCACTGCCCGGTATTCATTTGATGTGCCATTTCAGTAGCTGGAATGACAGGGTTGAAGTCTTTAAATGACTTATCCTGCTAATGATTCTTTGTATTAAGTTGCTTAGTAAATATTAAGAGATCAGATGACCAAATCGGACTTTTTTCCTTTGTGGTCCAAAAATCAGAAGGAATCAAATACAAGCTTGTTGTCAAGTCCTTTGTCAGTGTTTTTTTTGTTTGGTTTTGTTTTGTTTTTAAGATTTTATTTATTTATTTTAAAAGATTTTATTTATTTTAGTAAGAGAGGGTGAGAGAATGAGTAAGTCAGGGGAGGAGCAGAGGGAGAGGGAAAGCAGCCTCCCCACTGAGTGCAGTGGCCAGAGCCCTGACAGGACCAACGGACTGATCCCATGTCCCTGAGACCATGACCTGGACCAAAACCAAGAGTCAGTCGCCCCACTGACTGAGCCACCCAGGTGACTCCCTGGGTTTGGCATTCTTAAAACTACAAGACAGGACCTAAATTTCTTCCCTCCCCCACTTTCTACAGGTTTTTAAACTTTATATAAATGATACCACATTGTGTTTTCTTCTAGAATTTGGTTTTTCATATGTTATGATGCTAGACTTATTTAGTTCATAATAACAAATGATAATAATTATTAAAACTAACCTAACTGAGCTTTCACTATGTATATTTATCAACATACTTAGTCTTTACACAACCTGCGATCCACTGAGATAAATACTATTATTTAGTCGTGGTTTAAATGTAAAGGAACTGAGGTACAGAGAAGTTAAGTAACTCGTCCTAGAGAAAACTGCCAGGAAGTGGTAGAACTAGAGTTGGAATCAAACTCTAGTAGTTTAGCTATGGAATCTAGTTTCTTAATTAAACTAAAGTGTATGGAATCCCATTACATGAATATATAGCATTTCCTTATTCCTGCTAATGGACATTTTTATTATTTTCAAATTTTTCCTATTATAAACAGTGGTGTATGAACATTATCAACACATGTCAACTGTTAACTCTGATTATTGGTTTCAGCACCATTTAATAGTGCCTGGAAATGCTTGAGAGGGGCCTTAAAAAAAAGATAATTCCCATTGCTTCCTTTACCAATAAACATTTTTGGGTTATTGATAGACTGGCCATATTGTCAAAAAGAAATGGTTTCACGCAGATTTTTTTTAAATCCACTATTTTTAATTTAATTTTAATTTTTAAATAAATTAATCATTCTTTAATATCAAATATCTAGTCAGTATTTGAGTTTTTAATTATCTTATAAATGTTAAATGTTTTTCTTTGTTTTTTGTTTTTGTTTTGTTGCACAGTTTGTCTGATTCAGGAAGGACCCATATATGATCCATATGGATCAATAGGTTCCTCCACCATCTGTCTGTCTCTTTCTGTCTCTTTTATTTTCCCTCCCACTTGTGATCTATTTGTTGAGAAACTGGATCATTTATCCAATAATTTCCGTTAGTCTGGTGGTTGCTGACTGCATCCCAGTGGTACCACATGACATATTCTTTTGTCCTCTGTATTTCCAGCAAATTGATAATTGGATCTAGAAGCTTGATCATTTTCAGGCTTGACTGTTTGGCAAGAATACTTAATGGATGGTACTACTATTATATATGGTTGTCTCTCTTTTTGTGATGTTAAAGGCTATTGACCATCAATGCTTATACTCATTAATTATTAGGAATAATAAAATAGTTATATTTTCATTTTAGCATTATTTCCTGACTTACTAGTGAGTTTCTAATTAGCGAGTTTCTCTAAAAGAGAAACTTCCCCTCATCAACCATTTGGTGACCAAACACGTAGCCTGTACTGGTAAATACATGAGATTATCCCTTCACTTATAAGTTTTAAAAATAACACATTGTTTTCTAACATACATTAGAAATGACCACTTTTTTAAAATTAGTATTTTTATGAGCTCATGGATTTTTTTTAAAAGATTTTATTTATTTATTTGATAGAGAGAGAGAGAGATCACAAGTAGGCAGAGAGGCAGGCAGAGAGAGTGGGGGCGAAGCAGGCTCCTTGCTGAGCAGAGAGCCTGATGTGGGGCTCAATCCCAGGACCCTGAAATCATGACCTAAGCCGAAGGCAGAGGCTTTACCAACTGAGCCACTCAGGCGCCCGAGCTCATGGATTTTAAAACATATTTAACTATTCTTTTTTTTAGATTTTTAAAAAATTAATTTATTTGACAGAGAGAGATCACAAGTAGGCAGAGAGGCAGGCAGAGAGAGAGAGAGAGAGAGAAGCAGGCCCCCCGCTGAGCAGAGAGCCTGATGTGGGGCTCGATCCCAGGACCCTGGGATCATAACCTGAGCCGAAGGCAAAGGCTTTAGCCCACTGAGCCACCCAGCCACCCCCATATTTAACTATTCTTAAACCTGTTTAGGATGAAACAAAAAAAAAAATCTATCCATAAGTGTTTATTGGAAACTTGCACTTTTCATTACCTCAATAGCAAGTCCTATGGGACTTCTGTCTACAAAGTATTTATAATCTCTATGGAGAGACAAGACTCCACGTGTGATAACTGATGAGCCTAATGATATCGTGTATAATAGCACTGTAAAGTGATACGATTGAGGGCCTGACTGGGAGAACATCCTCAGCAAAGAGGCTAGTAGATATATAACAAGGTGTTTTCTCTGAGATATAACTACAAAAGGAACCAAAGAAAAAGAGGCATCAGCAGGTCCTTGCAGAGGAAATGGAGGACATTTGGTGAGTCATAGCTCTCACTATGTGTACTTGCAAATGGCACCAAAGCTTTACAAAAATGTTTATTATGGCATTATCTTTAATAACTATACCCCCCACCAAAGTTAGCAATTTTAATGTCTAAGCATAGAAAGGTTAGGCAAATGACAGAATATTATTAACACAAAAGAATATTATGCTACCATTAAAATGGTTAATATGATGACGTGTTTATGAATGAAGTAATTACACTGCATTTAAGAAAATCAGCCAAATATGCTATGATTACATCCATAAGTACACAAAGACTAGGAGAAAAAGGCAAAATAAAAATGAAGTAAAAGTAACAGAATTTTGACAATTTGTTTTCCTTCTTCCAAAATAATTTTAAGGGATCTTTTTATTAAATGTGGTAGACTGCATATTCTTTTGCCCCTGAACCCCAGTGAAATGACAGCAAAAGAGAAAAATGGTAAAACGTGTAAGAGTAAGGAGAATGAGAAAAAAGACAACACCATCAGTGATGTTAACATAATTTTAGAAGTCATAAAGTAGACTTATAAGCAGTAGCAAATTTTGAAGATCAGATAAAGCTGAAACTCCATACTACTTAGAGAAGGAAAAGCCCTTTACACACTTAAAAAAAAGTGAATTTTATGGTATATGAATGAAATCTCAGTAAAAAAATGGAAACAACTCAAATGTTCATCAGCTGATAAAAATGTGGCACATACATGCAATGTAAGATTATGTGGCAATAAAAAGATATGAAGTACTGATACATATTATATCATGGATAAACATTAAAAACATTATGCTGAGTGAAAGAAGTCAGTCATGAAAGATTATATGTTGTAAAATTTCATTCATGTGAATGAAATGTCCAGAACAGGCAAATACATAGTGGCAGAAAGTACCCTGCGTGACTTGAACAGCACAGCAACAAAATACCCATGCTTTTCAAGTGCATACAAAATATTTACCAAGAAATCCTGAATTGCAGGTGATAAAATAAGTCTTGAAATATTTTATTTTTTTTTAATTCTATTTTTATTTGAGAGCTGGAGAGAGAGATAGTACACTTGCACAAGTTGGGGGAGGGACAGAGAGAGAGGGAGAAGCAGACTTCTACTGAGCAGGGATCCTAACACTCGGCTCAATCCTACAGACATTGGCATCATGACCTGAGTCAAAGGCAGATGCTTAAGTGACTGAGCCACCCAGGCACCCCAGTCTTAATAGATTTTAAAGGGATTCAAACTATACAAATATATTCTCTGACCAGAATGGAATTAAATTAGAAATCAATAACAGAAAATTATCTGGAAAATCTCCAAATTTGGAAGCTAACTAACTCATGGATCAAAGAATAAATAAAAGAGGAAATTAGGAAGTACTTTGCACTAATGCAAGTGAAAATATATCAGATTTTGTGAGATGCTACTAACCCATTTCTCCAGGGGAGATATATAGCACTCAATGCCTGTGTTAGGAAAGAAGAATGGTTTCAAATCAATGACCTCAGCTTACACATAGAAAAATTAGGAAAAAAGAAACAAACAAGCAAACAAACAAACAAACAGCAAATTAAAGTCAAAGCAAGCAAAAGAAGGGAATTAAGATTAAAGCAATCATTAATGAAACAGAAAAACAGAAAAATAAAAAAAAAATCAATAAAATGAAAAGCTGGTTCTTTGAGATTAACTAATAAATCTTTAGTCAGATGTGCTGTATGTTTTATCCCGGTGACAAATGCAACAAAAAGACAAAATTACAAATATCACAAATGAGAGGTACCAATACTGAAGATTCTACAGATATTTATAAAACCATAAAGAAATATGAACAACTTTATGTCAACAATATTGACTACTTGGATGAAATGGACAAATTCTTTAAAAGAAAAAACAACTAAACCACACTCAGGAGGAAACATAACTTGAATACGCTTCTATTAGAGAAATTAAAATTGTAGTAAAAAGTCTTCTCACAAAGAAAGCCCCCAAAAGAAATGGCTTCATTAAAAATTCTCTTAAACATTTAAGAAATAACTTATACCAATTCAAGACAAACTCTTCCAAATAATTAACAACAGAATACTTCTCAACTCAATCTATGATTGTGTTATATATATTTTTTTGTTATATAACCAGATTGTGATTATAAAACCAGAAGACATTACAAAATTATACCAATGTGCTTTATCAATACAGATGTAAAAATTCTAAACACTATTTTAGCAAATCGAATCTAGCATATATTAAAAGGATAATACATTTTAACCAAGCAAATAGGACACCTGCAAATTCAAAACAAGGCAATGGCCTAGTGAGTGAGGGTAGAAGAGGCAATGACGAATTAATGGTTCCAAAGCCCAGGCCCTTATGTTTGGCAGATTCCAGAGATGAAGCGACAAATAAAAAGAAGCTACATATTTACCCCAAATAGCACATGTTCTCAAATAACTTTAATTCACCCATTGATGAAAATGAATACTGTTTCTAGATAAAACTAATAGATTAGCCACTCTAAAAATAGCTAATATTTCTTAGATTCCAATTTATCAGAGATTAAGGGAACTTATTGCAATGTTTTCAGTAACTTGAAGCAATCACTCTAAAGCAATTTTTACAGTGTGTCACAGAGGTCTAAAGAGGTGAGAATTACAACAGTATAAAAATATTATGACATTGGATTTGGCAATGATTTCTTGAATATGGCATCAAAACAAAAGAAACAGAGATAAAAGGCACTTCATGAAAATTAAAAATTTTGTGTATCAAGATACTATCTGCAGAGTAAAAAGGCAATCCACAGAATGGGAGAAAATATTTGCACATACGAGAGCCATACTCTGATAAATATTACAAACCATGTATCTGATAAATATTCAGAATATACAGAGAACTTCTAAAACTCAAAAATGAGAGTGACAAGAAAAACACCTCTGATTAAAAAAATGGTTAAATGACTTGAATGGACATTTCTCCAAAGAAGATAAAAAATGGCCAACAAGCACATGAAAAGATGCTCAACATCACTAACCATAAGGGAAGTGCAAATTAAAACTATAGTGAAATATCACTTCATACCCATTAGGATAGGTACTGTCCAAAAAATCAACCAACCAACCAACCAACCAACCCAGAAAATAGAATGGGGGGAATGGGTAAAATGGGTGAATGGGAGTGGGAGATACAGACTTCCAGTTATGGGGTGAATAGGTCACCGGGATAAAACATACAGCACAGGGAATACAGTCAACAGTATTCTAATAGCATTGTCTGGTGACAGATGGTGGCTACTTTTGTGGTGAACACAGCATAGTGTATAGACTTGTTGAATCACTATGTCATGCACTGAAACAAATGCAACACTGTGTGTTGGCCATACTTCAATTAAAAAATACTTTAAAAATGCACAAATTAAAAAAAAAAATCATGCCATGAAAAAGTGCTCCACATCACTCGGCATCAGGGAAATACAAATCAAAACCACAATGAGATACCACCTCACACCAGTCAGAATGGCTAAACTTTAAAAGTCAGGAAATGACAGATGCTGGCGAGGATGCAGAGA
Organism: Mustela nivalis; assembly: GCF_964662115.1. Classification (NCBI taxonomy): domain Eukaryota; kingdom Metazoa; phylum Chordata; class Mammalia; order Carnivora; family Mustelidae; genus Mustela; species Mustela nivalis. Next base: position 25,051 of record NW_028134106.1, on the reverse strand, counting down.
AAGGGGAATCCTCCTACACTGTTGGTGGGAATGCAAGCTGGTGCAACCACTCTGGCAAACAGCATGGAGATTCCTCAAAAAGCTGAAAATAGATCTACCCTACGACCCAGCAATTGCACTACTGGGTATTTACCCTAAAGATACAAATGTAGTGATCCAAAGGGACATGTGCACCCAAATGTTTATAACAGCAATGTCCACAATAGCCAAACTATGGAAAGAACCTAGATGTCCATCAACAGATGAATGGATAAAGAAGATGTGATACACACACACACACGCGCGTGCGTGCACACACACACACAATGGAATACTATGCAGCCATTAAAAGAAATGAAATCTTGCCATTTGCGACGACATGGATGGAACTAGAGGGTATCATGCTTAGTGAAATAAGTCAATTGGAGAAAGACAGTTATCATATGATCTCCCTGATATGAGGAAGTTGAGAGGCAATGTGGGGGATTTGGGGGGTAGGAAAAGAATAAATCAAACAAGATGGGATTGGGAGGAGAGAAACCATAAGAGACTCTTAATATCACAAAAAAAACACTGAGGGTTGCTGGGGGTAGGGGGTAGGGGGTAGGGGGTAGGGAGAGGGTGGTTGGGTTATGGACATTGGGGAGGGTGTGTGCTATGGTGAGTGCTGTGAAGTGTGCAAACCTGGCGATTCACAGACCTGTACCCCTGGGGTTAATAATACATTATATGTTAATTAAAAAGTTAAAAAATTATATTTAAAAAATCATGCCAGATACCTTAAAGTTACATAATTAAGCATGTCAATTATTTCTCAATGACCTGGAAAAAAGCCCCCCGCCAAAAAAACAAGGGCTAGTGGGGATGTGAAGAAGAGGGAAGACTTGTGCACTGCTGCTGAGAATGTAAAAAGGTACAGCTGCTGTGGAAAACAGTATTGTGGTTCTTAAAAAAATCAGGAAAAGAATTTCCATATGATCCAGCACCTCCACTTCAAAAGAATTAAAACAGAGTCTCAAAAAGGTATTTGTACACCCATGTTCATAGTATCATTATTCAAAATGGCTAAAATGTGGAAGCAACCCAAGTATCCATCAACTGATAAATGCATAAGCAAAATGTGATATACACATACTAATGGAATATTACTCAGTCTTGAAAAGGAAGGAAATTCTCCAATATGCTATAACATGGATGAATTTTGAAGATACTATGCTAAGTTACTGTGTGATTAAGCCAGTTACTGAAAGACAAATACTGTATGATTTCACTTACAGGAGGTACTTAGGGTAGTCAACTCATACAGACAGAAAGTGTAATGGTGGTTGCCAGGGGCTGGAGGTTAGAAGAGTGGGGAATTATTGTTTAATAGGTACAGAGGTTCGGTTTTACAAGTTGAAAAAAGCTATGGGATGTATGGTGGCAGTGACTCCACAGTGATATGCAGAATGTATTCAATACCACTGAACTGTACACTTAAAAATGATAAAGGGGTACCTGGGTGGCTTGGTTGGTTAAGCGTCCAACTCTTGATTTTGGCTCAGGTCATGATCTCAGGGTCATGGTATCAAGCTCTGGATCAGGCTCCGAGCTCAGTGGAGAGTCTACTTGAGATCTCTCTCCCTCTCCCTTTGTCCCTATCCGCACTCACACATGCTCTCTCTCCCAAAAATAATTAAACAAATCTTGAAAAAAAAATGGTCAAGGTAGTATATTTTATGTCTGTTAACAATAAAAAAGAAAAAAATTAGCTCACAGTCATAAACAGTAGTTGTAGTCATTCATCACAGTCTGATAATTCAGAAGATACATTATGGAAGTAAAGCTACGAAGATTATGTTATACTATGCTAACTTCATTTTCGGGTACCTCTGCCCCATGGAAGTGGGAAGATGTAAAAATACTCATCACAGTACCTGGCACTTGATATATATTTAGTAAACAGTAGCAGTAGCCGGGAAATCATGGAGATAGTATGGGCAGTAGCATAGTTGTACAGGTCATAGTACAACAGGTGAAAGCCCATGTGGGCAGGCATGGATATCTTGGAAAAATACAAGCAACTGCCTAGGTAGACAATAGGCAGTTTTAGAGGTCTGCAGAGGCAGCAAGGCAGGCCAGGCACCAAGAAAGTTGCCTATGGCTGTTCACCTTTAAATAACTTGCATGTGATTGGTCACTACTATATTAGGATAAAAAGACAAAGGCGTATCCCCTGGAAGCACACATTTCATTCTTTGTGTGATTAAACTCTAAAGTTAAATCTTCTGATTAAATTTGGATACCATCACTACTTGAGAGACTATTCTGATGACGAAAAGAATCCAGAGGAAAAAAACAATTAGCAAGCTCTGATTTTGAACTTGAATTATATTACCAATAATCTAAGAAAAATGAACTTCTTCCTTATACTATTTTCTGCTTTTTATTAGATGAAAGCAGAAACCACAGTATTATTGAATTACAATTCTGTAGTACATCTTTTCCTTTCATAGTTTCCATCTACTCAACTTTTCCAGAGACAAAGGGAAAAAAAACCCAAAACATTAAATTATTTTGTTGTAACTATGAAAAGCTAAGTAAGTCTTGAAGGCATTTTCTATAAACAACAGAATCAACATCTTGGGGCCTACATTTCTGAACTTCACCGAAGTTTTGACTCAAAAATTTAAGGCCTTTGTCAATGACCAAATAAAGACTTAAATTGTAGGTTGCGTCCATGGTACACTCAACTGTGGGTGAAGTAACTGCAACTGTTACTTCAGTGCCTACATTTTCTAAGGGTTTTATTTTGAAACTGTGGTCTTCAGAGAATGAGTGACGGACAGCCAGTGTGATTCACTAAGGTGGTGCCTACGCAAAGTGGAGGTCACAGAGCAGTAAATACTGGGGTTGGACCTTGAACAATTTCTGACTGATAGAAAATTCTCAGATGAGTCACCTAAGCTGTAGCTTAAGTTCATTATGAAGATAACACCTTCCTGACCTGGATGTGTATCTGAAAGAGGTAGGCTAACCTATTTTTGAGAAGAAAAACTTAGTATTATAAGCTGACTAAATATAGTGGGGAAAGAAAATATATTTCTTAAAAAGAAATATGCCTGTTTTTGAGGAAAACAATTCTTCTTCAACTTTGGTTCTACTCCTTCTTATTTAAGTTGGAAAGATTCATTAAAACTAAGCCTCTAAAATGAGGAAGAAGTTCTTAACCCAGTAGCCATTTTATAGGAAGAAGAATTATCTACTCAATCATATAGATTGAGTCAAAGTTATCCATAAGTGTTTGCATAGGTAAGCCCACAAGTATACCTAGAATTCTAGAAAATAAGTAAATAGTTGTAATTATTTTGCTAAAAAATAACCAAGACAGCTCCAAGGTTAAGAATAAATAGTTGTAAAGTATATTAGAGTGCTCTAGGACTGAAGATGGTCGTTAAGCTCCAGGGGATCATTTTTTACTTCTAAGGTTTTTAGGAAGACCATAAAATTCACCTCGTCACCCCATCCCTACACTCTATTTCCATTTATTGTCTAGAATTTTACTGTTTATGTTTCATTCCTGTAGTTTAAGGCCTAGTTCCTGTTAAAAAGGAAATACTGCTTTGAATCAATGAATTCCTTACCCAGGTGCCTACGACTGACTATGAAAAAAGGCTTTGAGATTAAGTTTCTTTAACAGGCCAAAAAAAAAAAACAACAGAAAACAAAACAAAACAAAACAAAACAAACAGTCATGAAAGAATCAGAAGCCTAAAACAGGAGCAAATAAAAGAGCCAATGAAGTTGGAAAAGGGCATGGAACAAGGTTGGGTATTTCCCCAATGTGCCTGGTCAACTCTCTCTGGGAAGTCCAGTTGAATCATGGCAATATGCAGAAAAAAGTTCCCAATTCACACAGAGATGGGAGGAGTATAATTCAGGTTGGTAAGTGGCAGCAGATTTTTCTGCCTATCATCAAACACTTGCAGAAGTGTGTATATCTACTGCTATGAGAGCACAAATGTGAAAGTATATGGGCACACAGAAACACATAATACTTGTGAACTTAAATCACTTACTTTTTTGAAGTACAGACTCATTAAAGTAAATGAAACCCAGAAGATAATTTTTTCAATGACACATGGAATGCTGAGACATACAGAAGTAGTGGGACATAACCAAGGTCACAGAGCTAGTTATAGCAGTGCTGAAACCAGAAAATGATGTTTTATAAGGTACAAAATAATTTGGCCACATCCTTTCCACATCCTCTTTGACTTCCCGAGTATTATTCACTTGTGTAGATGTCATCCTGCAGGTGAAAGAGCTGACTCTCTGTGTGCTAAATTTACTCTCTGCTTTCTCACTGCTGTGACACAGTTAAGCTATTTCCTCCTCTTGGAGTCTCTTCTTCCAATCTCTAATGGTTAAAATCCTACCCATTCTCCAAGAGCCTATTCTAATGCTACCTTTTCCAAAATGCCTTCCCTGATTGTTTCCTGTTTCCGATCTGTTATAAACTATTTATGTCTCCTAAAATTCATATGTTGAAACCCTAGCCCTCAGTAAGGTGTATTTTGAAAGAATTGAGATTAAATGGGGTCCAAAGGGTGGGGCCCTAATCTGATAGGATTAGTGTCTTTCTAAGAAAAGATACCAGAGTGTTCTCTCTCTCTCTTTTCCTTCCCTTTCTTGGTGCATACATGCACTGAGGAAATGTCATGTAACGACTCAGCAAGAAGGCAACTACAAGTCAGCAAGAGTATCCTTGGGATGCCTGTGTGGCTCAGTCAGTTAAGTGTCTGCCTTCAGCTCAGGTCATGATCCCAGGATCCTGGAATCAAGTCCTATATCAGGCTCCTTGTTCAGTAGGGAGCCTGCTTCTCCCTCTGCCTGCCATTCTTCCTTATTCTGCTGTTTCTCTGTCAAATAAATACATAAAATCTTAAAAAAAAAAAGAGTGAGTCTTTAACCAGAAACTGAATTGGCTGGAATCATGATCTTGAATACCTAGTCTCCAAAAGCACAAGAAAATAAAGGTCTGTTGTTTAAACCACAGTCCATGCTATTTTGTTATAGCAACCCAAGCAGACTAAGAGACTGTGTTATACAGAACTTTGTTTATACTTCTCTAATAATTATTTCATTCTATTTCTACATTTAGGACATTTTTGCTCAAGCATGTGCTGAAATGATAGGTTAGAATCTCAGAATTATACAAGATGGAATAGTTTTTGACAGATTTTAATTGCCATTATGCTTTATTTAGTAGCAAGAAGAAGTATTGGTATTTTTATTATAAAATAATCAAGATACAGAGGGTTTTAAAAAATAATTCTTTGCTATTTTATAAGAAGATATACTATATGAAATCAGTTCCTACAGTGTTCTGTTTTTGCATGCTCATTAAGAGGATTATAAATACTTATTAAAAAACCAACAATTTACTAGGGTTTTATAAACAAAGTACTGAACTATTAATCAATTAAACATAAATAATTTTAAAATTTTGTATATATACAATCTCTCTCCTAATAGCCTTTGAAAGCAGAAACCATCTCTGGCACATCTTGGCATCTACTCAAATGTCTGGTTAAAGAATCTTAAATATGAGTATTATAGATATACAAAATGCTTGCTGAATTCTAAAGAAGTTAATTACATATTTTCCAGGGGTTTGCTTCTAACATTACAACTTTTATTCTAATTTTATTAGTTGGAAATATCACCTAAGAGTAAAATAAAACTATCTAGTTTCTCATAGCCATTCCAGATGGTTCTCTGATTTTTTCCTGGTAATCCCCTGCCATCAGTATGAAAGCACCCCAGTGACTGAGGGTTCCCCCAGTGCTTTCATTTCTCCAATACTTAAATCTCCATCTGAATGTGGTCTGTCTTTGTGTCTCTCACATCATGTAAAAATCTGTCAGTGACAAAAAGGGACGACTGCAAAGCTGAAGAAATTAAAAACAGACCTCATAAGTTAGGTACAACATGTTTCCCTTTGGACATAAAGGGAATTTGCTGAGTCACTGAGTCAAGTATTTATAGCACTACATAATTTATTTTCTGCTGTAATAACTTCTGCAATTCAGCAGCTCCTCCACAAGTCCCCGTCAAATCTATGATTTCTCAAAAATGCCAACAATGCTGACTAATAAGAAGGAAACAATGCTACCTAAGCAAAATTAAGCTAAATGAGCAATCTATTTATAAAATGCTCTTTAGGGACAAGTTGTTAATAAAATCTTGGCTTTTGCTACCCATAAAAAGAGTCATGAGTTTTGCATTTTCCATTCTTTTCTCAATTATGTTATCAGGCTGTACTCTATCAGAAATTTTCTAATTCCTGTCCTTAGGTTTTTTTTCCCTACTATACTACACAATAAGAATTCACAGCCAGAGAAGCTAGAAGGTACAGGTTATAAAAGCTGGCATCCTACTAGCTGCAGATGTGGGCTGTTTCTGTTTTCATTTTTGTTTTTTTTAGCTGTCTAGAAGTGGGTTTTTTTTTTTTTTAATTAAGCCAACATTTACAAATGAAGAGATTTCATTTAAAGGTTAGATTTTCAGCTTCTCTTCAAAATTTGAAAAACGTGGTAACAATTGTTTCTGCATTCCTACATGGTGACAACTGATGGAGCTCAGTGGTAGCTGTCCTTATTAGACTTGTTCCTCCTTTGACCTGTTTAACTCATTTGCATTATTTGTTGGCCTCTTTGGTTTGTAATCCCCCCGCTAAAAGCAAACCATGCTCCAGATAACTTTCCATGTGGATTTCTCCCTAAGTACTATAATGAACATTTGTCTGTCATAGTAGCCCACTCCATGGCCTGGGACCTCTGTTCCTCCAACCTCTAAATCCTCCTGAATCTCTTCCACACCGTTAAGTTTCTGAATCACAACCTTGTCACTGCCTTGTTCAAGAGTATGCTATTGGATACTTCTTGGTGACTGGAGAAAAATATTAGTCTAAATTCCTTAATATGACATTCTGAAACTGCTAGAGAAAAGTAAAGATGGATAGAAATTAAAATGGGACACATAAATGCTTCAGCAAGACTTGACTTTAAATTCAACAAAACTTTCTCCTCATTCTCGAAGCCTCCCCTTCCCTTGTTTTTCTGTAGAATTTTTTGTTCCAGGAACGCATATTAAAACTGACATCTCGCTTACCTCAATGCATACTTAGTAATGAGATTCAAGATTCGGATGGTCAGAGCCAGAGCTAGTCAAGCGACCACCTTGATGACATAATGAATGTGGCTGACAGCATGTACCAGGTTCCTATGGAAAATGCCCAGATCCTGTATTTTCCTATAACACCCCTCAGTCTTTTACCCTGGGAGGGTCTGCAGTTTTGAAGGCATTAGCCTGTTGCAACCTCCTTTGCCTGGCGAAATAATAAAACTACCATTCTTCCTTATCTCAAAACTTTGTCTTTGTGTTGTGTTGTGTTTGGCTCCAGAGCAAAGTCTGGTTTTTGAAAATTCTAGGCAATCTGTGATTTGATTCCAAATTATTTTACCCATCACATTTTCTACATCTAATGATTAAGTAGAGTGACACTATTCCAAAAGGAAGTGTCAAGTAGTCTGCTATGAAATTCTGCTCTTTCCAACATTTTTATCAATGGCTGAGATAACACGAAGTATGATTTTCAAATTTAAGTAGGAGAAGGAATGGGAAGTATTTATAATTATTTACATCAATCCTATGAGATGCATGCCTTGATCCTTTTGCTGCCTTTGGCAAGTGCTCATCATAGGAAACAAAAAGATCTGGAGTCAATGGTATTTTAAGATTACATACATGTCAATCATAAATGTAAAGATACTAATATTCCTTTGCCTTTTATAGCACAGTAAGCATTCCTAAAGCATTTTTGGATTAGAATCTCAGTTTTTCAAGACCCAAAAGAAAAACATGATGACAGACAAAAGAATTAAGCAATGATTAAAAAAATAATATCTATATTTGGCTAGAAGACTCTGCACAACCACAGGTACTTAAGGATAAATTATAACTACGAACATTTTTCAGAGCACCAAAGACGTGACTAGCACTCTGCTGGGGGCTATGATGGTAATTCTAAAATGTACTGTCATGTACAAGGTTTAAAACATTGGGATGAAGCCACTGGCATGGTATACAGTTCCGTTAGGAAGAACAAGTAACTGACAATTGTGACATAGCATCCCACTAACAGAGTGAATTGTTCTGTAAAAATGTAACATTGATAAATTCCAAAAAAGGTGATAGAGTCCAGATAATTTATTTTTTACTCAATCCTTTGAGAGCATTCAGTTCCATTCCTGGTGGACCAACCTCTCATGATAACACTTTGGTATGGGGCACACCCATATGTCAGCTACAATGCACTTCCCAGAAGTCATATCAACTTCAGTTAATTTTCTTGGATGGAGAAGACAACAGATTTTAGTGTTGGCCAAGTATAGTGTCCGCAGTCTCCTCCACCCCCAATTAAATAAATGAATTTATTTTGTAAGAAAAAACAGTAAAGCAAAATACGTTGTTTTTCCACAGCTTCCCTTGTGATACCACAGATCTTTATAACATAATGAGTCAAGCCATCAAACACGCAATTGGGAAATCAATTATTTGGTAAATAGATAAAAATTCTGGTCTAATACAAATGCCTTCTTAACTTGAGACATAGCAAAAATGCAAACGGCAGCCAGAGAGCTTTTCAGAAACAGCACTCTGAGGTTTGCTTGAACAAAACAAATCTCTTCATTATTTGTTAAACTCAGAATTATGAATTAGTACTTTCATTGCTATTCTATAGAAAATCTTAAAAAAAAAAAAAAGATTCTCTCTTCTCTCCCTTTGTCCCTCCTGCTTGTACTCTCCTCTCAAATAGATATATAAATAAAAAATCTTCAAAAAATCTTCTCTTGCACTAGTCAATATTCCTTTTAAGCCACAGTCCACTATAAAGTTAATAAAATATTATTTAATTAATGTTGTTCCCCTCACCTGAGTACCTATAACAGCCCCTCATCGATCCTATCTGGATGTCAGAACTTGGCATTAAAGATCTACAGAATAATAATAACATCGGTATTAAGGGAGAACTTACTATGAACCAGTATATCTGTTATCTATTGCTGTGTAAAAATAACAGCCTAAAAGTTAATGGCTTAAAAACAACCATTTTATTGTTATCTTACTACTTAATTGGCTGATGGATGATTAAGGAGAATGGGTTCTGAACTCAGACTACCTGCGTTTCAATAACTTTGGGTGAGTTAATTTTTCTGTGCTTTATTTTCCTCATCTGTTAAATAAAGATAAAAGTAGGGTTTTAAATTTCACACTTCTCAAGGTTATGACTGTGAGGATTAAATAGCATGGCACATGTAAGGTGCGTCATAAAGTGTTTGTAGTTAGGAAATGTTCAATCAATGCTAGGTATTATTATTATTACTGCATTTACAAGTTCTTTTTTTTTTTTAAGATTTTATTTGTTTATGTAATTGTCAAAGAGAGAGAGAGAGCACAAGCAGGCAGAGGCAGAGAGAGAAGCAGGTTCCCTGCTGAGCAAGGACCCTGATATGGGACTCGATCCCCAGGACCCTGAGATCATAACCTGAGCTGAAGCCAGTGGCTTAACCAACTGAGCCACCCAAGCACCCCTACAAGTTCTTTTTCTCCAACTCAACTATAATAAATCATAAGTTCCTCAGCAAGGGAAAAAATGAACTATTGGGATTTCATCAAGATCAAAAGCTTTTGCACAGCAAAGGAAACAGTTAACCAAATCAAAAGACAACTGACAGAATGGGAGAAGATATTTGCAAACGACGTATCAGATAAAGGACTAGTGTCCAAAATCTATAAAGAACTTAGCAAACTCAACACCCAGAGAACAAATAATCCAATCAAGAAATGGGCAGAGGACATGAGCAGACATTTCTGCAAAGAAGACATCCAGATGGCCAACAGACACATGAAAAAGTGCTCCATATTGACTCGGCATCAGGGAAATACAAATCAAAACCACAATGAGATATCACCTCACACCAGTCAGAATGGCTAAAATCAACAAGTCAGGAAATGACAGATGCTGGCGAGGATGCGGAGAAAGGGGAACCCTCCTACACTGTTGGTGGGAATGCAAGCTGGTGCAACCACTCTGGAAAGCAGCATGGAGGTTCCTCAAAATGTTGAAAATAGAACTGCCCTTTGACCCAACAATTGCACTATTGGGTATTTACCCTAAAGATACAAACGTAGTGATCCAAAGGGGCACGTGCACCCGAATATTTATAGCAGCAATGTCCACAATAGCCAAACTATGGAAAGAACCTAGATGTCCATCAACAGATGAATGGATCAAGAAGATGTGGTATATATACACAATGGAATACTATGCAGCCATCAAAAGAAATGAAATCTTGCCATTTGCGACAACATGGATGGATCTAGAGCGTATCATGCTTAGCGAAATAAGTCAAGCAGAGAAAGACAACTATCATATGATCTCCCTGATATGAGGAAGTGGTGATGCAACATGGGGGCTTAAGTAGGTAGGAGAAGAATCAATGAAACAAGATGGGATTGGGAGGGAGACAAACCATAAGTGACTCCTAATCTCACAAAACAAACTGAGGGTTGCTGGGGGGAGGGGGTTTGGGAGAAGGGGGTGGGATTATGGACATTGGGGAGGGTATGTGCTTGGATGAGTGCTGTGAAGTGTGTAAACCTGGTGATTCACAGACCTGTACCCCTGGGGATAAAAATATCTGTTTATAAAAAATAAAAAATTAATAAAAAAAAAACAAAAAATAAATAAATAGAAAAAAAATCACAAGTTCCTCAAAGAGAGAGGCTAGATCTTTTATGTTAAGGTTCCTCGTTTAGCTTACCAAAGGGTTCAGCTGAATACATATTTTGATTTAAATCAATAGGTACAATTAATTAAAACAAGAATCTTTCATTTCTCATTGGCCTGTCTTTCAGAATTTTTAACTTACAGATCTGAAAAAAGGCATGGAGTTATTTTTTGGGCCCTAAAAGAACCATTCCATCTCCCCATCAACTCTGGAGAGTACTATCTTTACAACAATGTCTATTGGCAAAGTATGTTAATAAGCTATATGAGATAGCATCAGCATTTTCACAAAAGGTAATGGGTTTTAGGACCCTTAAGGACTTCTGAGTCCAACTGAGCAACTCTTAAGACACTGATGTCCAGACCTTAGCCCCAAGGATTTTTGGCTTTTGATGGGAGTTTTGCACCTGCTGTCTTTACAATCACTCAGGTGAGTAATGTGCAACATGGATGAGAGTCCTGGATCCAGGCCCAAGAATTAAAGCAAAGAATTGATCTGGAATCAATCAAGGGGGACTTGGGCTCTTGTACTGAACTCTGGATAATCAATTCAACAAAATTTTTGGTGACATTCTCGTGACCATTTAAAGATGGAAGTGGGTTTCAGACCTTTTTTGAAAGTGGAGTTTGAGCTTCAAATGAAATCTTATTTGTAAGTTCAATGAGTGTAAAAGACACACAAGATACATGAGTTGGGGTTAGGAAACTCTACTATATTGCATTAGCCTTCCCATTACTCTTCTGTGTAGGAAGCTGACTCTCTAACTCTGCCTTTTCCTCTTCTAGTTTTGGTAGCACACTTGCTTCTTACGTCAAGGCTGGGAATTTTACTTTTCCTGTGATACAACTGAAATGAGGATTAGCAACTGTCACAGAGCTGGGGGTGGGCAAAATACTTGCGCTCACAAGAATCCTGGCCCAGGAGGGTTTCTATCTACTCAAGGCCTGTGGAAGGCACTATACTATATGTCCAGCTTCTGACTTCTCACCTAAGATGGTCACATGTATCTTCTGAACTGAATTAAGAATTAGACACTTTTCTACAATTATTCTCTGTAATATTAAAAGAAAATCTAACAAAATAAGCTATGTATTCAATCATGTTGAATGACTGATTCATTCAATCAACTTTCTAGTGAAACACCCTAAGGCAGTAAATAAAAAAACCAAAGCTTTGTGGTATCTAGATATTCAAATAAGTGTAACATTTTCCCATTACTACACATCTTGTCAACACTTCCAAGTGGCTCATGTACTTTTAATTTCATTATTTAAAAAACTAGAAATATTCTCTAAATAATTTAATATCTACAGTCTAATATTTTCTTCTAACCCTCATGTTGCCCATGAATAAAATCCTATCTAGTCTAGGCCTGTATAATTCATAATCATCTCACCTACCACAGTACCCCTCCTCATCCAGTTTTGCAATACATGGGACAGTGAGTAGAAATAGCAGAGATTTTACTGGTTCTAAGAAAAACCAGAGTGTACATTAAAGCTGGCTAGTTCCTTTCTCAATTTGGGGGACACAAAAATTTTATTTTTAAAAAATTTATTTTTATTTAAATTTAATTAAATAACATATATTATTGGTTTCAGAGATAGAAGTCAGTGATTCATCAGTCTTATATAATACCCACTGCACATTATATCACGTGCCCTCCTTAATGTCCATCACCCAGTTACCCCATTCTTCCACTCCCTCCCCTCTAGCAACCCTCAATTTGTTTCCTTTGATTAAGAGTCTCTTATGGTTTGTCTCCCTCTCTGACTTCATCCTGTTTTATTTTTTCCTCTCTTCCCCTATGATCCTCTGTTCTGTTTCTTAAATTCCACATATGAGTGAGATCATACAGTGATTGTCTTTCTCTGACTGACTTATTTTGCTTGGCATGGACATTTTATACTATATTCTATATATGATGATAGCAAAGTAAGAAGAGATACACTTTTGAGAGAAGTTCATTTTCTCTAGAAGATAGAAACATTCAAATTTTCATGTTTTGATTAAGTTATTCTGTAAAATTTTTTAATTTTTTAAAAAAGATTTTTTGTATTTATTTGAGATAGAGAGCTAGAGTGAGCACAAGCACAAGCAGTGGGAACAGTAGGCAGAGGAAGGAGAAGCAGGCTCCTCGCTGAGCAGGGAGCCCGACGTGGGACTCCGTCCCAGGGCCCTGGGATCATAAACTGAGCCAAAGGCAGATGCTTAACTGTAAGCCACCCAGGTGACCCTAAACTTTTATTTGTAAATCAATACATCAGGAATTATTTGACCGCCCTGGAATCCTGCAACAGGATCCAGGATGCTAGATATACTGAGTCTGAGGCAGAATCAGAAACATAGCTAAAGAGGACCCACCTCTTCAGCCCTGCCCCCATCTTCTTGCGTGACTCTTCAGCAGATGGGATGCTGCCTCCCTTCAGTGCATTTTCAGTATATTCTCTCTAAAAAGAAATATACTTGGAGGGGCTAATAGAACACATCAAATTCCATGTTCCTGTGGAATAAATTAGAGCCTAGCTTCAGCTCATAATTACATTTCCTTTCTCATTGTTTCCTCGTGAAATAAATGATTAGTTGATTTTAACAGCACTACATAACCTACTAAAAGACTGTTCAAATTAGCAACTTGCTTTTAACTTCTGTTCTGAAGAAGGAATTCAGAAATTTCTTTTGATCTCCTGTATGTGAACCTCTTGTGCTGTCTCATTCTTTGGCTATTCTTCCCCTTCTCATTCCACAGATTTTTTCCAAGCTTCTGACCTCTATTATTTTCTCTTCTTTCTCCTCCCAACTGGGCTTGGTAGCCATCTCTCTTTACAAGACTCTCAAATTCATATTTTTAGCCAGAACTATCTTTCAAGTTAAAGTGCTGCAATTCTCATTGTTTCCTACATAGCTCCACACAGAAGTTCTATAGCAGAGGCTACAGACTGGCAGCTTGTACTTCTTTTGCTTTGAATTTTATCATTAATAATTAGGAAAAATTGTAGAAGTGGATGTCCTCTTTGAAAAATGTGGGACCTGGTAACACTATGCCCACATTTTTGCCTGACAAGAAATGACTGGAACTAAATAGATGCTCCTCTAACACGAAACAAACATTTTCCAGTTCTGTACAATTTCCCCTTCAATCATTTACATCACTTGGCTGGTTTCTTCAAGCATTTGAGCTTGTAATCTTGAAAGAGAGGATAGGAAGAACAGATTGCAGGGTTGGTTAGAACTTTTAGATCCCTTTTATCCCAAAGTATCAAATGTTTAATGACAGATTGCCTCTAAACACATATATATGACATGATACCACTGGGAAGTTAGTCAGATATCTTGTATGTTTTCAGTTCAAGTAATCAGCATATGACCTTTTAATAGGGACTGTATAGGCTGATAAAGTATGTATGTGTGTATGGGGGGAGGGTTGTTATGGAGCTCTTGGACGTTTATCCCAAAGTTCTCTTGATCTAAGAGCAATATACAAACCATGTCCTCCATTCTTCAACTCCACCCTTTCCCCACATGACTTATATGTTCTTGCCATCAAAACTCAGCACAGACAGAGCCAATAAGAAGTAATTGCACAGTTGGTCTGAATGTTGATTCTTGTGTTAAGACACCCAGGGTGTCCACCTATAGGACTTTCCACTGGCTTTTACCACATTCATAAGACCTCTTGGGAGAACTGAGTTAACTCGACAAGAGGAAGGGAAAGAGGAAAAAGAGGAGCAAAGGTACAGTAACAACAAAAAAATGAGAAGCAGTCATTGACATTTATGAAGGGCTTATCATTTGCTGGGAGGGAAGCATTTTACATGTGCTATTGCATCTAATGCTCATATTAACCCTACAAAGTAGATACTATTATCATCCTTATTTGTAGTTAATGACACTGTGGCACAGAGAAATAAAATAACATGTCCAAGATTATAGAACCACTAAGGCCTTGTCAGTGGAACTCTGATATCCAATTACTAGATAGTAAATTTTGTGAAGGTGGAAGGAAGCTGTATTTTGGAAGCTGTGTACTGTGTAATGGTTAAAGGGGTGGATTCTGGAATTAGACAAAATGGAATCTGAAGTCTAGTTTATTCTTCAAAAAAAAAAAAAAACTCTGAGCTGTGTTGATCTTCCTTACAATATTTTTGTTTCCACATTTCATTAATTTCCTTTAGTCATTATGGAAGATCAATTATGTACCGATACAATCCAGGAGATGAGGATATACCAATGAACAAATGAAACTTCCTGCTTTCCTGGAGCCTATGTTCACATGGCAAGACATCTAAAAATATATAAAACAAATATAATAAATATATGTGATGCGCACACACACACATAAGAGCAGGGAAGGGAGAATAAGAGCGTTGGAGAGGGATGGGCAGAATTTTAAATAGGGTTGTCAGGATAGACCTCACTGAGAAAGTAACGTTTAGGCAAAGACAGGAGGAAACTGAGGGACAAAATCATGGAGTTAATTTAGGAAAGTGGTTCTGAGTAGGATGCAAAGCCACTGGCAGATTTTGAGCAGAAGAATGACATGACTTGACTTATGCTTTAAAAGGGAGCCCTGGCAGCCCTGTTGATGGAATATAAGAGGCGAAGGTGAAAGCGGGGAAACCAGTAAGGATAATAATTCAGGTGAGAGATTACCATGGATTAGAAATTGTTTCCTGAAATTATAAACATGTTTACAAATTTCAGTCTCCTTACCCAAAACTGAAAGCTCTAGGTTCCACGTATTACTAGCTGTCTTTAGATAGCTTAATCTATGGCAGCAGATCACCTCAGATTCCTGCCACCTTTTCATCTTACACTCTTGAAGATTTTCCTTACTTTCCTGTGCTTAGTTATACACTTAATAAGATATCTGTATTTTACCCTGCATTATTAGTGTCTTTTTGCTGGTGGTGGTGGTGGTATTGGGGGAAGGGGTATTTCAGAATATTTAGTATGCCATATTCCTAGACCGGAAGTTGCTAGGTTTGAATTCCATCCTCTTCTATTTACTAGTTTTATGACCGTGGCAAGGTCTTTACATTTATCTAGACCCAGTTTCCTTAAAGACAAAACTGACAGAGTAATACTTAGACCATGGGGTGGTTGGAAAGATTATGATCTAATTAATGTACATAAAGTACTTAGCCACAAGCATGGCACATAAGAAAAGGCTTAATATCTTTAACTATCCTATCATCATCATCACCATCTTTGCAGCATCTCATACATAGTAAGTACTAAATAATTACTAAAGTGACCTACTGAAAATGAATTACAAATGGGCAGTGTGCTTGATGGGAAAGAGATTCGTCTTTCCCATTGGAAAGAAAATGGATAGGGGCTGTACTCACACAGCTGTGATTCATTAAATGTCTTCAGTTAAACACCCATGCTATGTTTATTGTCACCTCCCACTACTTCAGGACCAGAGCAAAGGGGGAGGTAACCAGTCAAATATCAGATCTAACCACTTCATGCCTCCACAAATAGTCAATTTATGCAAACAGAGGGAAAGAAGATTGAATCTCTCCTCTGTAACTTGTGGATCCTACTGAGATACTGTTTTTTTTTTTCTTCCTTCCAGGCAGTGTTTTCTCAGGAGGTCTACAGTTGACTGGTGGAGGTGGGCTTCCTCTTCCCATGAGACTATTACACTCACTAGCTATTAAATAAGATATTATCAGACAAAAGTTTAATTGAACTCTACCTTAAAGTGAGTATAATTAAATTTTTTCCATAAAAATTTTTTTTTAAGTATAAATCAATGTTATTTGAATTGTAAATCATGAACAACCTTACAGGTCAATGCAAGTATTTCTAGAGAAGTGGGTGAAAATTTGATTTCACTAAGAACACTGGCTTTCCACTAAAAGGAAAATTTTATTTAATAACCGAACTAATCATGAAGGGAATCTAGCACAAAAACACATGGCTCAGAGCTAACTCAATTCCTCTCCTGAAATCAGCTCTCAGTCCTTGATATTTGGTGGCTGGGTATTATCCATTGTCCCACCATTTCCTACAAAGGACTAGGCCAGCACATACTAATAATACAACAGATGATTAAATATTACATCATATATTTTACACATAATATATAATATTAATATATTGTTAAATTAATAAAAATATAGTTCTGAGGTTTAAGAAGTTAAAATGGCTTTGAATATGGCTTATTTTTGACTCTGATAATATCTTTGTGGGCACATATTTTTTATTTCATGGTGAATTCTGTATATAAACCAGAATATCAAGTATTAGAAAATCCAGAAAAAATTATTTCATGGGCTTAGACTCTGTTTTCTAAAACCTAGATAACTAAGCTTTAGATAAGCCTAGACTATAGATGACAGGAAGTCAGACAATGTCTTAAGGAAGAATTTAAAAGTAGACAATTGCGGCACCTGGCTGGTTCAGTTGGTTTAGTGCTCAACTCTTGATTTCAGCTCAGGTCTTGATCTCAGGGTCATGAGTGTAAGCCCCACATTGGGTTCCACAGTGGGTGTGGAGCCTACTTTAAAAAAAGTAACACAATTATACCTTAAACATGGAATAGTGGGGATTTGGAGAGCTTCTGTGTTGGTGAACATAGAGAGGTTTGGGGAGAGAGGCACACCTAGAAAGGTCACAGAAGCTATCCACTCTTTCCCCACATCTGGTCCTTTGCATCTTTTCCTTCCGGCTGTTTCTGAGTTATAGCCTTTCATAATAAGCTGGTGGTCCAGCAAATAACATGTTTCTCTGAGTTCTTTTAGCTGCTCAAACAGACTAATGGAACCCAAGGAGGTGGGTTCAGATGCACAGTAACTCCCTGTAGGTTAGGGCTCTATGCTCACCTTGTCCTATACATACAACTAGGTAACTATCAAATCATCCTAAATACCACAGAAATTGCCTGAAGACCTGCAGAACAAACGCCACAAGTAAAGGCAGAGAAGAGGCCACATCAAAGACTGTAGGAAGTGTGGAGACATTGTTTAGGGGAGAAACAGATTCTGGCTGCTACAGAGGGGAGGGATGAAGCTGTGGTCATGGAGAAGGGCAAGAGAGGGGCACCCAGGGGAATATGCAAGGAGAACATTTCCCCATGGCCAATGGTTTGGAAAGTGACAGGGTTGAATTTTGTGAATTCTTGCAACAAGAGAGGCTTTAAAAGCCTGAAGTTTTATGCTGTCAGTGGGTTGGACTCCGGGCGAGTCCAGAGACATCAGGCTGCTCCTGGAAAGAAGGCAGGAAAACAACCCGGGGACAGATGGTATGAAAATAGTGGGCTGAAGAGCATCTAGGACACAATGGGGAGATTATTTGCTCTTAATGGAGCATGTCCCTAAGAGGCAGCATTCACTGAGACTGCGCCAGGAACAAAGCAGGGTAGGGACTCATGTCTCACTGAAGTGAGGTCTTATTTTAAAAGCAGACCAAAGCACACCTATTAAAACTTGGCACATTCAGGCCAGGGACCAAACACTGCCCACAGCAGGCAAGTAGAGCCTCTGCAGCTGACTGGCCTTAAGGATAGAGCATCCAGAACACAACAGCACAGTGTATACAGCACACTCTGGAGATGCTCCCTAAAGTTCTAGGCCCTGGGAACTACATGACCTCTTCTTCATAAGGCCATTATTTTTTTTTTTCCAAAAGATTTTATTTATTTGAGAGAGAGAGTGAGTATGAAAGAGAGAAAGCTAGAGTGAGAGAGCAAGAGTGAGAGAGAAAGCATAAGCAGGGCAGGAGGGAAGAGCAGAGGGAGAGCAATAAGCAGACTCCTTGCTGAACAGGGGGCCCAACACGGGGCTCCATCCCAGGACCCTGGGATCATGACCTGAGCTGAAGGCAGATGCTTAACTGACTGAGCCACTCAGGCACGCCACAAGGCCATTATTTTCATGAGCAAGAGACATAACTGGCCTTTCTAAGACAGAGAAGCAGGGACACAAAATGTCTAAATGTTCATTTAGACAAAATGAAAAGAAAGGAATTTAGTCCCATATGAAAGAACAAGATAAGACCACAGCCACAGATCTAAGCAAAACATGCCTGATTTAAATCAATGATCATAAGGATATTCACTGGACTTGAGAAAAGAGTGGAGGACATTAGTGAGACCTTTAACACAGAGATAGAGAATAATATAGCAGAGATAAAGGGCTCAATAAATGAAATGAGAAACATACTTGGTGGAATGAACAGCAGGAGGGAGGAGGCAGAGGAATGAATTAGTGACCTAGAAGACAACAGAGAAAGAAGAGCCACACAAACATGGATAGACTTAGAGAACTCAGTGACTCCATCAAACGTAGTAAGATTCATTATTATAGGAGTTCCAGAAGAAGAGAGAGAAAAGGGAACAGAAAATTTACCTGAAGAAACAACAGCTGGAAACTTCCCTAATCTGGGGAAGGAAATAGATATCCAGGTCCAGGAAGCAAGGGGCCCCGAAAAAATTTTAGAAAAGCAGAAAAAAAGAGCCACACCAAGACATCTTGTCATTAAAATGGCAAAATACAGAGAAAAAGGAAAATATTAAAAGATGCAAGACAAAAGAGGACAGTTATATAAAAACAAAACTCCATAAGGCCGTCAGTAGACTGGACACTTTCCAAGCCAGAAAGGAGTGGCATGATATATTCAAAGTGCTGAGTAGGAAAAAAAAAATCTGTAGCTGAGAATACTCTACCCGGCAAGACTAGTAATATTCAAAATAGAAGGAGAAATAAAGAGATCTGTAGACAAACAGTAATTAAAGGAGTTCATGACCACTAAACCAGCCCTGAAAGAAATACTGAAGGGGGGTGCCTGGGTGGCTCAGTGGGTTAAAGCCTCTGCCTTTGGCTCAGGTCATGATCCCAGGGTTCTGGGATGGAGCCCCGCATCGGGCTCTCTGCTCCATGGGGAGCCTGCTTCCTCCTCTCTCTTTGCCTGCCTCTCTGCCTACTTGTGATTTCTATCTGTCAAATAAATAAAATCTTAAAAAAAAAAAAAAAAGAAAAGAAATACTGAAGGGCATTCTGTGAGTGGAAGAGAAAAACCGAAAGCAACAGTATGAAAGTAGGAATTGCAAAAAAATTTAAAATGAATTATTTCTAAAAATATTGTTCAAGGAACTTACAAAATAAAAGAATGTAAAATATGATACATATACTTAAAACATGGGGAGAATAAGAATAAAGAATGGGTTCAAACTTAAATGACCCATCAACTTAATATAGACTGCTATGTGCATGCAGAAGAGGTTATATATAAACCTAATGGTAACCACATAATCAAAAACCACTAATAAATATACAAAGAATAAAGAGAAAGAAATCCAGGGCGCCTGGGTGGCTCAGTGGGTTAGGCCACTGCCTTCGGCTCAGGTCATGATCTCAGGGTCCTGGGATCGAGTCCCACATCAGGCTCTCTGCTCCACAGGGAGCCTGCTTCCTCCTCTCTCTCTCTGCCTGCCTCTCTGCCTACTTGTGATCTCTCTCTGTCAAATAAAAAAATAAAATCTTTAAAAAAAAAAAAAAAAAAAAAAAAAAAAAAAAGAGAAAGAAATCCAAATAAATCAATAAAGAAAACTAGCAAACCATGAAAGAAAGAGAAAGATCAGAGAAAATCTCCAGAAATAACAAAAAACCCAGCAATAAAATGGTAATAAATAGATATCTGTCAATTACTTTGAATGTAAATGGACTAAACACTCCAATCAAAAGATAGAGGGTGACAGAGAAAATAAGATGACTCATATATATGTTGCTTACTTTACTTATTTACTTTAAAAGATTTATTTGAGAGAAAGAGAGAGAAAGAATTTGAGAGAAAGAGAGAGAAAGAGAGAGAGAAACTGCAAGAAGGGGAGGGGCAGAAGGAGAGGGAAAGAATCTCAAGCAAACCCTCACCCCCCAAAGAGTGCAGAGCCCTAAGATGGGACTCGATCTCACAAACCTGAGACCATCACCTGAGCCAAAATCAGGAGTTGACACTTAACCAACTGAACCACTCAGGCATCCCTACAGAGATGCATTTTAGTTGTAAAGACACCTGCAGAGAAAGTGAGGGGGTGGACAAACATTTTATTATGCAAATGGATATCAAAAGAAAGCCAGAGTAGCAATACTTAAATCAGACAGACTAGACTTTAAAAACAAAGACTGTAACAAGAGATGGAGAAGGGCACTGTATAATAACAAAGGAATTACAAAAGGGATAATCCAACAAGAAGATACAACAACTGTTGAGGTTGAGGTTTACTATTGGTAACAAATTATCCTTTGTGAATAAATTTCTTTACAACATTAATAAGTGTCTCGATTAGTGTGGCTTTCATGTATATTACATATGTATTTTAAAGATTTTATTTATTTATTTGAGAGAGAGAGAAGGAGAGAACACACAAGATGGGGGAAGGGGTTAGAAGGAGAGGGAGAAGCCGACTCCCCACCAAGCAGGGAGCCTGGCTTGATCTCAGGACCCTGCTCTGAGCTGAAGGCAGATGCTAAACCGACTGAGCCACCCAAATGTTGAAGGAAGCTCTAAGACTTGTTGCAACAGAAGCAATAACAGAAAGAGGATTCTGAGAAGGAAAAGAGGAGAAAGTGAGGAACAAGTCCAGGAAAGTATGGAGAGTTGATTAGAAAGTCTGACTGAGAAGGCCCTCACATGAGGGAGGGAACAAAACTCACACATACCCAGGCCTGAACCCAGAGGGAAAGGGAAGAAGTGGAAACAGTCACCGTAAATCACAGTGTCATTATGTAAGGGAGACTACCAGGGTATGAGGTATTGTTTCCTCCTTTTTGCTTACTACTAATGATTTTCATGCCTGTTTGCCCTATAAGATAATCAAGTACTGGAGAGCAGAAACCATGTCTTCTGTATCACTGCAGCGCATCCAAGGCCTAGTAGACTTTTACACAAAGGAGACATTCAGCAACCTTGGGAAAATATAATTTTCTACCAGGTGATTAGTATAACTTCGCATTTATAAGTAACCATGTTCCTTCAGATCTTCAAACTCCATAGTTGCTTTATAGTTCTAGGTGCAACAGTGAAGATAAACTAATATTAATAAAGAATGGTAATTCTAAAGCATTATAGTAATTGAGTTTCTCAGAAGCAGAGGTCTTCCAGGACTAGGAGGAAAGGAGTAGCCGCTGCAAAGAAATACTGGGAGAAGCAAGAAGAGGCTGTGCTGACAGGGGAGGAGGAAGGAATGCTAAGTTGTCTGAAAGAACAAGAAAATGAAGGGAGGAAATAAAAGCAAGGAACTATCTCTGGCCATTCTAAAATTCTGCTATGCTGGAGGCATCTGCTGTAATAAGCACATTCATATCTTTCCCAGGCCAAATTTGGATTCAGCCCACTGTTGATGCCTGTCTTCACTCTCAAATGTTTTTCTGCTAATTTATTTTCAAGTTTAGTATTTTATTTTATAGCAAAAAACCAAAACCAAACAAAACAAAAAAACAAAACAAAACAAAAAGATGAAAAAAGACCCTTCATCACTACCTCCTGCCAATTTTTCCCAAAAATGTAATCCTTTGAGGCTGGCTGTAGGAAATGCAATGTATCCAGATCATTAAGTTTAAGAAAAACAAAATTCTTTTCCTATTTTGTAGACTTCTAAGAACCTCTCTTATCACTTACCAATGGGGGGGGGGAGGACTGATGAAATACCATTTTTTGTATTATTTTAAGATTTTTCTTCAAGTAACAATCTTAATAACATGAATGTGGGCTCATCTGGATTCCATTGGTTAGAATTACCTATAAGCTGTCATATCTGTAGTAGGACAAGCAGGGTCCATATTAATGACTAACGGGCAAAACCAGTTAGTTATTCAAGGAACTTCTAAATCATCAGAGAAGCACAAAAGTGCATCTGCTCTGATTCTGAGTACTTAGTATGTTTTCTTAGAAATATATGGAAGTTAGAGATTTACATATAATGATATGTGATAATTATTAACTAAACATTTGATTAATCAGCATATTCTGATTTTTCCTTACAATTTGCTCACATTTCTCTACTTTTAATGAGTCGTATGTAACTCATGCTTTAACTTATGAAGCCTTTCCTGAAGAAGCCAGACATAAAAGAACATATATCATATGATTCCATTTATATGAAACAACCAGAAAAGGCAAACTTATAGGGACAGAAAGTATATTAGTGTTTGCCTGGGAATAAGAAGTGACTGCAAATGTACGTGAGGTTTCTTTTTGAAGTGATGGAAATGTTCTAAGATTAGACAGTGTGATAGTTGTGCAAATCCGTAATATACTAAAAACTGCTAAAATATATACTTAAAATGAGTGAAATTTATGGTATATGTTATACCTCAATAAACCTGTTAATAAGAATGAATCCTCTGTGTGTCTGGACACCAGAGATTTTTTTTACATGTTTAATGAAATGAAAATTTTAAAGAGGAACTAAATCTACTTCTATTGAGAATGAGAACCTGAATAATGCTCTTATGAAGTAAGACCTATCCTGAACAGTAAATCATCTGCAAAGTGCCACCTGCGTATGGGGGATCTTTGGAATCTGGGAAGGGAATGTACCACTTCGGGGTGCTTGAATTTAAGATAAACAGGTTATTTCTATTTTTTCCCAGTGTACACATGAACTACAATGAGTACTAGGAGAGAAAACTTCAGTTCTTCTGGGGATCATTTTGAGTATCAGTAACCAACCAGTGTGTCTCAAAGAAGTAAAAGAAGGAATCACTCCTATTTTGATAGATTCTAGGATACTCTCTGGATTACCTGGGTGATTAAGAACTATAAGAGGGTGACTCTAAGAGATATAGATCATGGAAGAGAGGGCATTACACAGTGCCTCATGATGAAGGGACCCATGGCCTTCACTGTTGCCTAAAGGTATCCTATTTTGTTTCTATTTCTGCTCTGACTATTGAGTTTTAGCTTAATCTTTTAATTCTTTTTACTCCAAAAGAGTGACATTTACACAAGAACCCCTGCTTTAAACTTTGAGTATATACTTCAGTTCTTAATTTAACAAACATGATTTTTGAATAAAAAGGACCTAAGTAAACAAACGGTAACCCAATGTTATTATTCGGTAACTATGAAATATTCCTCTGTCAATAGCTGATTAACGAATATGAAAGGCCATTAGATGGTTTGTTTCTTCAGGGTAAGGACCCAGGTGCTATTCACCTGCAACTCTACAACAAAGTTAGCACAGGGCTTGCCATTCCTAATTACTGTTTGCTGAACTAAGAATGAAAGCATCATATCAATGATAAGCATAATATAAATGTAAATGATTACACTGTTTTTCACTATTAAAGTAATCCTTAACAATTTTTTTTTTTTTTAAGATTTTATTTGAGAGAGAGAGCATAGGTGGGGGCAGGAGAGGCAGAGGGAGAAGGACAAGCAGACTCCTCAAGGTGCTCCATCCCAGGACCTGGAATCAGGACAAGAGCCAAAGGCAGATGCTTAACTGAATGAGCCAACCAGGTGCACCAGTAATCCTTAGCAATTTAAACCTGGTGGGTACTCTGCCTAAGCCCAAGAGGTAGTAGCTGTTTCTAAAACTGTTTCTGTATTACTGTTTCTAATACTGATCTATTCGTTTCTAATACTGCTCTATTCCTTAGAATTATCTTTACTTTTTACTTCTCTTTACTTCTTAGCAGTTAATCCCCTGTTACTACTTAATAACTTAATAAAAATTTCCTGCTCATATTACTGGTGTGGTTTCTGGCTCCTAATTCATGTGCAAACCAAATCAAATCAAACCAAGCCAACAAGAAAGAATTAAATTCATAAGCCCACCCCTACAACATAAGTTTGAATTATTGTTTGATAACACAGAGAAACAGTATGGCATTTAGCCCAACTTATTAACTAACTTATTAACTACTTAAAAACTCCAAAAACTAACCAGTATGATGGTTTTGCACTGAGTAAACTAATCTAAGCTAGGACAACACTTCCCAGAACTTTCTTTCCACTATGATTCTAGGGTTCGGATTGGCCACAAGAGAAATTTCTCTAAGATTTGGACAAAAATGAAGCAGCAGTCATTACACTCTGAAGGCAATATAGGATGCACTGCTACAGCTCATATGCCTTGTCACTGATCTGCTGGCTCATGTTGATATGGGGAAGGGACTCAGCTCACAGTTCCTCCAGTTCCAGCCGCATCTCCTTCAGCTTCTCCTAGCCCAGGGCCAGGTGCATGTGTAGCTCTGTGGCTAACAGTGCTCCTTCTTTTG